>NC_139708.1:33118290-33162447 GCF_964188405.1 Protomyctophum parallelum | reverse complement strand
ACCCTACCCTACCCTGGCCTATTTAGTTGTTGTTTTCTTAGTGTCAAAGCACAGGTGCAGCTTGTAAAAGGAAGAAAAAGAGGTAGAGAGAGAGAGGGGGAGAGAGAGAGAGAGAGAGATGGGGTTAAAGGAATTCAAGGAACATGGAGGGAAGGGATGGAGAGACATTTCAGATATGAAAAGAGACAGACAGAGAAACAAAGAGAGAGGGGGGAAATATAGAAACGTGTTGTGAAATCTTGAATATTATAGAAGAATCAAGTACTCATGGCTTTACCTCTAAACAACTAAACAATTTATTTTCTCATACTGCAGACGATGCTGGTAAGGTCCTGTTTCCTGCTGTATTAAATCTGACTGTCCACTTGAACCTTATGTAATCTCACTCAGAAGCTCCATACTGATAACCCCAGCATGCTGCATGCTCTCCTTCCTTCCAGAAAACATGTTATTTCTGTAATGTAGACACGCCATAATGCAACTCAATGTGGATTTGTGTGTTGCATTCTCCTGTCCTTCAGTCTGTGTGCTTTTTTATTTTTATATGTGTGTGTGTGTGTGTGTGTGTGTGTGTGTGTGTGTGTGTGTGTGTGTGTGTGTGTGTGTGTGTGTGTGTGTGTGTGTGTGTGTGTGTGTGTGTGTGTGTGTGTGTGTGTGCAACTGTGCATGCGTGTGCGGCACTGCTAGAGTCAGCAGAGAGGAACATCTGGATTTATCCACCTGGATCCAATCATCTCGTCACAGCATCCGTGCTTATCTCTGCATAAGCACAAAGGAACCAATCTACAGCACTTATCCAATAACACACTCAAATGCAATGATTGCTTTCCCATTTCAATACACGACAGTGTGTCCCATATTCCCCTGCATTCAGCATTCCGTTATGAGTCAGTGGTTTCGAATAACCAGGGTTTACAACCAGATAATAATCAAATGAATGCAAGTTGGATTGTTATGAGACACAAAAAAACTTGGAACAGTCTTCCATATGAGTAACAACAAAGGGTGAGAAGTCAGCTTTTGCATGCTTGGGGGGATGCAGCCATGTAACTTTTTATACACCAATTTGGATTATGGTGTCAAGTTTTTCTGACGCCAGAACTCCTCTCAGTTGTCTCGGGGCATTGTAAGCGCACCAGTGAGATGAATGGAGGTTTTCTCTCTCTCTTTCCAACAGTCATTGAACCACACTGTGGTCTCACAGCGTACGTGTGCGACAGGGATGGGAGTACAACTCTCATAATTAGTCATTCCAGTAGAGAAAGTGACTGAATCAGTTATCCGTCCCCAAACTATTATTGAAAGCTGTATATGAATGAAGAATATCATTCCCGAAATGCTGCATCTTGGATTTGGATCAAGATTTTGCGACCATGAATCACCCTGAGGTCCTGTAGCACAAGTTCACATAAGTGTGTGAATATCAGCGGGCAAAAGTCTCAGAAGGATATCTCAGCATTTTAATTGCGACCATAAATCGCATTTACTATGAAAACCTGAATTTCCGTGAGTCATATATGGTCACGCCTCGTGACATCACGCCTAGATGGAGCTGCCCTTTTCTGACATTCCATATGGCCAGTACAGAATTAATTCCATATTATGTTGATCTGACCCCCCATGCCAAAGTGCCAGTGCTCGCCCAGCCGTCTGCTGTCACCCAGGCGGATGCGTGCACGCGACCTCAGGGCGTCTTACTGGTATTACAAGTGTGTGTGTGACTGTGCTGTACTTACATATCAGTCATTCTGACACAGTAGCCGTCAATTTCTTCAAAAGAATACGTGATGCAACATTCAAGAATGAGAATTCAACTAATTGAATCTTGTAAATTAGAAGGACCGGTGGTAAAAAAAACAACATTTTGAAATCCTGGACGGTACAGTGAGAGTTTGTGATTCGCATCAAACCCTGTTCCATATAGGATCAGATGAGTGGCAAACACTGAAATACACAGAAGCCTGCAGAGACACAAGAATACGTATTCTAGAATGTGTGTGTGTATGTGTGCGTGTGTGCGTGCGTGCGCGCGCGTGTGCGTGTCAATGAGCACTGAACTGTTTACCATGAGCGGCCTCCCGGCCCTGCTGGAGGAACTCAACACCGTGGTGTGGATGGTTCGGTAGAACTCACAGCTGAGGACACATTTCACCGTGGTGTGGATGGTTCGGTAGAACTCACAGCTGAGGACACATTTCACCGTGGTGTGGATGGTTTGGTAGAACTCACAGCTGAGGACACATTTCACCGTGGTGTGGATGGTTCGGTAGAACTCACAGCTGAGGACACATTTCACCGTGGTGTGGATGGTTTGGTAGAACTCACAGCTGAGGACACATTTCACCGTGGTGTGGATGGTTCGGTAGAACTCACAGCTGAGGACACATTTCACCGTGGTGTGGATGGTTCGGTAGAACTCACAGCTGAGGACACATTTCACCGTGGTGTGGATGGTTCGGTAGAACTCACAGCTGAGGACACATTTCACCGTGGTGTGGATGGTTCGGTAGAACTCACAGCTGAGGACACATTTCACCGTGGTGTGGATGGTTTGGTAGAACTCACAGCTGAGGACACATTTCACCGTGGTGTGGATGGTTTGGTAGAACTCACAGCTGAGGACACATTTCACCGTGGTGTGGATGGTTTGGTAGAACTCACAGCTGAGGACACATTTCACCGTGGTGTTGATGGTTCGGTAGAACTCACAGCTGAGGACACATTTCACCGTGGTGTTGATGGTTTGGTAGAACTCAC
Organism: Protomyctophum parallelum; assembly: GCF_964188405.1. Classification (NCBI taxonomy): domain Eukaryota; kingdom Metazoa; phylum Chordata; class Actinopteri; order Myctophiformes; family Myctophidae; genus Protomyctophum; species Protomyctophum parallelum. The sequence goes on along the minus strand of NC_139708.1, from coordinate 33,159,690 downwards.
AGCTGAGGACACATTTCACCGTGGTGTGGATGGTTTGGTAGAACTCACAGCTGAGGACACATTTCACCGAGGTGTGGATGGTTCAGTAGAACTCACAGCTGAGGACACATTTCACCGTGGTGTGGATGGTTCGGTAGAACTCACAGCTGAGGACACATTTCACCGTGGTGTGGATGGTTTGGTAGAACTCACAGCTGAGGACACATTTCACCGTGGTGTGGATGGTTCGGTAGAACTCACAGCTGAGGACACATTTCACCGTGGTGTGGATGGTTTGGTAGAACTCACAGCTGAGGACACATTTCACCGTGGTGTGGATGGTTCGGTAGAACTCACAGCTGAGGACACATTTCACCGTGGTGTGGATGGTTTGGTAGAACTCACAGCTGAGGACACATTTCACCGTGGTGTGGATGGTTCAGTAGAACTCACAGCTGAGGACACATTTCACCGTGGTGTGGATGGTTCAGTAGAACTCACAGCTGAGGACACATTTCACCGTGGTGTGGATGGTTCGGTAGAACTCACAGCTGAGGACACATTTCACCGTGGTGTGGATGGTTTGGTAGAACTCACAGCTGAGGACACATTTCACCGTGGTGTGGATGGTTCGGTAGAACTCACAGCTGAGGACACATTTCACCGTGGTGTGGATGGTTCGGTAGAACTCACAGCTGAGGACACATTTCACCGTGGTGTGGATGGTTTGGTAGAACTCACAGCTGAGGACACATTTCCGTGCGTGGGAACACAGCGAGCTTCAGTGTTTCACAGCAGCAGCCACTCGTATACCTTGTTGTCTCGTTGAGTAAAATAGGTCTGTCCTGGGTTTGCGATAAACAAGCTATCGCCCCGCATTTGTTGTTGCAAGAGATTGGATACATGTACTGTACAGCACGCACTGTATTTGTACGAGTGCATGCATGCATATCACACAACCCCATACCACATTACCAATGCTCTCCTTGTGTTCCTTAACTCCACTTTAGGGTTTACGATTGAGTGGAAGAGGAAGGAAGTGAAAGTGAAGAGAAGCATTTAACAGTGCATACACAAGTATAGAATAGTATGTGTGTTACGTGCGTGCGCATGTGTGTGTGTGTGTGTGTGTGTGTGTGTGTGCGAGTGTGTGAGTGCTTGGGGGGGGGGGGGGGGGGGGGTGTTGAACAGTACACCTACTCTCCCACCTGCCTTTCAGAGGGCCCTCTTCAATCACAAGGCTGGGGTCATTATGGATCTGAACCTGTATAGCTGCTGGGCATTGTTTATCTATTTCTGTCTTCTCGCTTTACACCAAGAACACAGAGCAGGAGACCCATTAAATGTGTGCTTGAAAATTGAAAGGCTCTTGCGTGATACACGGTGTCCGGTACGCAGCGCTCTGCCTCCTGTATGCTGTCAGGAATACACACAGGCTGACATTTGATAATCAAAAACTGACCTTATCAAACCTGTGCTGGTCTATTCATTGTGATCTAACTGGCAGTACAGGCCTGGGGCTTATTTTAATAATTTGAATGACATGAAAATGAGTATCGTTATAAAATAAAACAAAACGTTCATATACGGTCGGTAGGTATAATAATGAAGTAGAATAAATTCATTACAATTATTCCACAATGCATGTATCAAACTATCTGCTTCCATTAAGTCCACTCCACACAGAGAAAAACTTTCAATAATAATAATTAAAATTGTATAGCTCGCTGCTAAAACCTAACACAAGTGACAGCGGCTGGGGACACCTCTGATTTGGCCCACACGCTGAGGAGCCGTGACAAAACTGTTCTACACGCAGTGTGAGGATGACTAACCCAAACCTTCAGAGTGAGAGGTGTCGCTCGTTCTCAACAAGTCATCAGGTTCTGATGTTGCGGTAAGGCCTAAGATGCTTCTTTTTTTTCTCTCTCTCGTATTGAGGTCTTCAGCTTACTTTGATCTTTTTGCTCTGGTTCACAATGCAGAAGGGGGCAGGTGGGAGGGGGGGGGGGGCATGGGCATTGGCCATTTCAACAGAAGTTTTTGTGCGGCAATTTCAGTTATGCATACCATGATTAGTCTTTTCTTGATACTCGTGCATTACACAGCTTCAAAATTCCCCTAACTGCGGCTAACACCATCCCTGCCTGGACCTGCCAACAAACGGCACACAACTCTGTCACGCAATCAATTAAGCAGTGATTTGTGACCAAAGGAGACCGTGAAATTGCTCCGGAGAGGTCTATATTTGGACCAGAGCTTCCTAAATGCACTACTTAAGGTAAACTACATTAAATGTGAGGTAATTAGCGTGCCACATACCAACCGCAGACTGCTAATTGAGCTGCCTGTGGTACAGTTGCTGCCTGCATGCCTGCCTCCGCCCAATGGGATCTGCAGACTGGCGCTAATGCTAACCTTAGCCTTCGTGCTCCGCGCCACACCGAGGGCAACGGCGCGCACAAACAGTAATTGTCAGCTGTCATGAAATACAAAAACATGTCAACAGCCTGCTGGTGGGCTGAGCTGAGAAGGGGACACTATAACGTGTGTGTGTGTGTGTGTGTGTGTGTGTGTGTGTGTGTGTCGAATCGAGTAGTGTACGATAGCTTGAGGCACTGACGTGTGTGTGTGCGTGTGTGTGTTCACATGCACCTGTGCAGTGCGTACGTGAGAGACAGGGAGAGAGAGGGAGAGGTGGATGCTGTGGTTGGGGATGGGGTGTATTTGTGGGAATAGGGCAGCTTTTACATGGACTGTTTGCCTGGAGGGCATGTGCGTCGGGGCTTGTTGAAGACATGTCGGGTCCCGGTCCTTGTGGGAATGGCACTCTCCACAGTTCCAGGATCACGCAAGGCTCCCTGGGGCTTAACGTGGAGTTGCAGACGTGGACAAAGTCAGAGATTTGTGGCTTTTTAAGTCATGTTTGGCAGAGGACCTGCATTATATAGCTCTGTGTGAACGTGTGCCCTCCGAAACTGCTGTCACTGCAGAAGCTTCTTTTCAGCACTGATCCTATAACCTGAGAAATTCCAGAAGAAATCTCTGTTCGCACATTAGACCAAACACTTTCGCAATGGCCAAAGCGAGTAGTAACCCAACATGCATTATGTCTCAGGAATGGATAATATGTGTTTATTTAGTTGTGTTTCCAGTGGCGATGGGGCGTATGAGTTGTAACTTACTCACTCGCTCCCTATCGTGGTAGCTCCCCGTCTTTGCCGTCTGGTGACGTCGGCCTGCTCCGGGTCACGACCCCATGTCTCCGTTATCGCCCCTGAAGGGATTCCCCGGCCTGGTTGTGAGACTGCGTCGACCCCGGGGTCCAGCGCTGCCAGGTTTCCAGGAAAAAATGTGTTTGTTTAACTTCAGACTAGGATCTGATGGAGACACCAGGAAACGCTCCAGACACTGAGGATGAGACTCAACACACGCACACACACACACACGGACAGACAGACACACACACACACACACACACGGACAGACAGACAGACACAGATAGACAAGGACAGACACAGACAGACACAGACAGATATACACACACAGCTGACAGCAAAGTGGGAACAGGAGTTTTGGGAAAAATGTGCCATGGTGTGATGGCTGGGGTCACAGTTCACACAAACAGACACAGCTAGACAGCCGGATACACACACACACACACACACACACACACACACACACACACACACACACACACACACACACAGGTTACACATCCACACAAAAAAACTGACACTCACATTTCTGAGTTGTCTAAAAGAAGCATAGAGTATACATGAGATGTAATAGCAGCAGTAAATCTACAGGCTGCAGCTTTGAAAACTGCCTGGCTCGGCAAAAACCTCCAGAGACCGAGAGAGAAAGATCTCCCTGGGCCGATGATTTATGGGATTCTAAAACCCCCTTTTATATGAGCTCCATACGGCCTGACATGGCAATAATCCGGTGGCATTTTGTTTTAATGAAAGCCAAAGCCACTTTTCAGCCATGTGGTAGATAGAGAACCAAAACGCAAACGTTGACAGAAAGCTGGTGAGGCTATCGAACGGCGGCCAAACCAGATCTGAGACTCCAACTCTAACCCACTCAAAGGAAGTCACACAAGTTGCTTGGCAGACTCCTAAGACACTGAGATCAAAATGTGAACGGATCTCTTTAGCAATCGAGTCTGTCTGTCTGTCTGTCTGTCTGTCTGTCTGTCACACGCACACGCACACACACAGTTCTGTCATGCCCTCTCCCCTGCATGCATTCCCGTCGTGTTATGCTAAATGTGCTCTTGCGCTACGGGCTCCGTGCCTCGTAACTCCATTATACTACTGTAGGGCGAGATCATTAAGAGCACATTCTGCATTCATTATAGTGATTACATACCCCTGTAAAAACACACTAATGAACAGAGAGAGACAGCAGGGCAGAGAGAGAGAGAGAGAGAGAGAGAGAGAGAGAGAGAGAGAGAGAGAGAGAGAGAGGGGAGGGGAGGGGAGACAGAGGGAGTGGAAGTGGATGATAGAGGTTTTGAGTAAAAGGATGAACAAAACACTTTGACCTCTGGCACAAACAGCATCGACCCACACCTACAGTATGTATGACCAACCATCTCTCTCTCTCTCTCCTTCTCTCCCTGCCCTTATACTCTCTGTCGTGACACAGCCCGGTGGCCGCGAGGCCACCCTCTGAAGCTGCCAGAGCCATGCAGGCATGCATCTACCTGACTCACAGCTCCCGCGGGCTACTTCAGGTTCACTGAGCATGGGCGGCAGGCACAGGACCTTGCCAAGGAGATCTGCTCGGTCCCATTAGCCGCGCGCGTGGCCACGTGTCTGCCCGAGAGGCCTTTTTACCCCTTTCCGTTTTAGATTTTTGTCCAGAAATAACACAGGACTGGTGGTCTCCGGGCGGTGTTGTTGGGGGCAGGGGTTATAGCAGACAGTTTGGCCCCATATTTCCCTACAGATTTTGCCTTCACAGAGCATTAATAGTGAGGAAGAGATGATGTGTGTGAGAGCAAAGGACTTGTAACATACAGTACAACGCAGTTGTTCACAGTGTTCATGTGAACGTACATGGATTGATGTGCACTCCACCTGCACGTATTCAATCACTTATATACAGTACTTAGCCTTATATGCCTTGTCGTGCAACGAATAGTGAAAATAGATTATCTAAAACGGGTTGCGATGCAACATCAGATCAGATCAGAGATCTCCACTTCTAATATATGTCTGGTGGCATCTAAATTAAAATGAATGGCCTAAAACTGTGTGGAAACGATTTAGACTTGCAGAACCATTGCAAATACTTTTGTACAGTCCTTGATATTGGGACGGTATCAAAATTGGTTTACAAAGCAGTCGCCGTAGGTTATTAGTGCTTGTTTTCTCCGCTGTTCTAGCCCATACTGGCTGACACTGATGACAATGTTCAAGAGTTTTGGCCCTCATATGTGGTTCTTTTAAAATGCTAAAATGGCATGCCATTTCTAACTAAGGATACTCTTTGTCAGTGTGCTTTCAGTCTTCACAGTGTTTCCATTGGCCTATTGTTAAATTAAGTATTATGAAACCCTTTTGAAATAAAGCTTACAATTACAGTATCATATAGTATTGCATAGTTAATCCAGTGAGGCATATAAATGAATTTGAAAAATCTACACTGAATCCTGAGGCCACAAACCTCCAACTTATACAGACAGGTCGCTGCTGTTGTATTGACCGTCATACGGATTTCAACCCGGGTTTCCCACACAAAAGAACTTAACATCTACTGCTCATCCAAAGGGTGACAGACAGGGCTATTCTGCTACAATTGTATGACAAACAGATCATTGAAGCATCCCTAGTTAGAAGGGTCATGCACTTTGAGCATTTTTTAAATAACCACATAAGAAGGCGCCAGGCCGAAATCTTGAACATCTCTCCGGGTCATCAACAGACGATGCGGTAACCATCAACACCGGGGTCATTTCATGTCAATGGCTGGGAAAAAAACACCGGCCTGTTATCATGTGATGTTGACGAGGACGAAGATGACGACGGCGAGGTAAACGATGATGGATAGCTCTATTAATAAACCGGACAATAAAGACCCTGCAGACGCACAGACGACAACAGCGGTGCCGTCGGATGAGAGGCCCCATTATGTCCCCGATGAGGGAGTCAGCCGCTCTGCCAAAAGGACACTTCACAAACAAACCCACGTCTAACTTGGCCTGCCTCCTCCTCTCTCAGCAACCCCCCAACCTCCCCACCACCCCTCCATCCCCTTCTGTGAGTCCGAGTCTTTTTGTGTTCTCGCTGACTCTGTGGTTCTGAAGAGTTGTGAAGGTCAGTCAGTGGACAGACGCTGAAGTGAGAAGGCCTGTGCTCCTCGGCCTAGGGACTGTGACCTCGCGTTGACCTCGCACTGAGTCACAGAGGGTGGGGGAGAGAGAGAGAGAGGGAGCTGTCCAGCCAGCCAGAGGCGGTCTTAGTGGTGGACAGTGGACAGTGGGTCGTCCTGTTGTGTCCCAGATGCACGTCTCTGACAAAAGGAGTGTTGTGTGGAGGTGGAGAAGGACAATGGCACGCAGACTCGAGGAGTGAGAGGTGGCGAGGAGGCTTTCTCTCCCCAGCATAAGCACCTTATTGTCAAAGCCTGCTTTGTTGGGGAAGGGATTCTCCTCCAGAAAGAAATGGCCCATTTTCCAGGCTGGATTTTAGTAATTATATTTCATGCACTGACAAGGGCTGGACGTTGTGGGTAAAGTGTGTACTAAGACATGTAATATTTTGAGAAGGTGCATTTTGTTTATTTTTGTGTGAAAATGAAAAAATGCAGACTCTCGTACGCATGCTGCTCTCGTACGCATGCATGCATGCACACGCACACACACACACACACACACACACACACACACACACACACACACACACAGACCAACAGAACACAACATGTCTCCTAGTTGTGCTGGCAATTAAGCCACTAGTTATTTATTACCAGGGTCAAGGAAAAGTCAACCCGTCCATAACGTCAACACAATAAAAGCATCAGTGGTTGAGATGTAGAAGACAACCGATTACAATTTACACCGACAAATGTTCACTTTATCTTTGTTATGATTATGACACCCCCCTCAGTGCGGCAAAACATTTTTTAAACTCACGCCAACCTCTCCCAAATAGAGGTGCATGCTTGTCGTAACACATAGAAATAAATCCACATACACGAATATGCGCACACATCTCCACAGACGTGACCGCAAACACACACTGTGCTTTATCTTACAGTAAATAGACCCCCCCCCCGTCCCCCAAGGGCCTTGCCTTTCCCAAGCTCACCCATGAGCCAGAGCAGGTAACACTCATTCAGGTCTGGCCTACATCCATGTGAATCCAACTGTGAAAAACCACATCTGTTGCCAAGTGGCTTGTTCAGCTCCGGACCTCGCTGAGAGTTTACACCAAAAACAAAACGTATATGCTTAGAAACATCAGCACAACAGGCGAGCAGACAGTGACGATGGGGTTTTGTGCATACACAAAAAGGGAATTAAAGAACATAACTGTATTATACTCTGCATGGAGCCGAAGCAAAGGTGACTAAGACAAGTGGCTTTTCAGAAAAGGTGCAGTGAAAACAACTCAAGTGTGCACCATATTATCTCATTTCATAGATTACAGTCCCAAATCATCCAAAGAATTCACACCAATGGGAGGATAGATTGCTATTACATAATACTGTACATACATAGAGTAGATGGAGAATGAAGTGATTCAACTACTTAAACCCTATATACTTCATTGACCGCCAGGTCCCCCAGGGGTCTTTTGGCCCCTCCCCCTTTTCCCCTCTAAATAAAATCTCTTTGCTAAAAATAGCCATCTACACGTACCATGTACAAGATCAGAATGCATTACAACATGTTCTGAGATTGTAGTGCTGCTATTTTCGGCAAATGTTCGCCTATTTTCACAGAATGTTTGCCTATTGTGATATGCCCAGAATGGAGATGCTAGGGTTCATGGGGTTTATCTATCTAGTATCTCACATAAATGAAAAATCACACGAGTGTGAAGTGAGGGGCGCTCTTATCATCATACATCATCACATTCCGGCCAATCACTTTTCTGTTTTATTTTCACTTTTTCAAATCATCACTAGGGGTACACACACACACACACACACACACACACACACACACACACACACACACACACACACACAAAGCTGGGCTATAGCAACCCTCAAAAAAGGATGATATAAATCTATCTCCTACAATCACACATTTGGGGTGTAATGGTGTATCATTTCAAAAGGCTGAAGTGAGAGCACTGTTAACTGATATTCATGAGATAATAATATTAATTAATATTTCAGAAAGGCATATAGGTATTTTTTACACACACACACACACACACACACACACACACACACACACACACACAGCACATGGTTCAGATGGCTACTGACTCAATTAATATTTTACTTTCATACTAGGAATCGTTATGTATAAGCTTTTTCATCAAATGATGGATAATACATTTGAGAATCAGACTCATCTGCTTCTCGTTCCCATTGGTGGTGTATGCATGTCTCTTTCTTTCTTTTTTTTGGGCTAACATTTGGCAGCGTGGCAGCTTGCCATCGCACGAGTGTTCCCGTAAACACTCACCACTCTAGACCTCTGCTGCTGCGCTTTGCCAAAATGTCACTGGGACTGTGGTCAACCTCTACCACAATGCTGAATAAAAGCTAGACCCAGCCAGCACAGAGCACAGCAGAGCACTGCAGAGAGGCAACACTGCATGCTGCACAGAGAATAGAATTTATAAGGGAGGTGGCAATGTGGAAGCAGCACGTACGCTGCCAGGAACTGTTGTTTTCCTTTGTTGATGGAATATTTCCATGGCTACTGATAAAAAGGCATACAATCAAAATAGTCATCCTGAATGCCAGAGAATTTGTGAGAAATGGCTATAATCTGGGTATTATCAAGGGATGCAGGCCTTCAAATGTCAGCTGGTGGACTTGGGTTTCAGGTCGCAACTTGAGCTCGCATGAAACTGGGCCAGGCTCCAATCACTATACCGTACATTGTGGTCGTAAACACTTGTTTTCTGTTTTCTGTGACAGTTTTATGAAGATGCTGGGTTGCCTCTGTTCTAACAGAGTGTTACCTTAAGGCCTGGCTGTGATAACAGGCTTTGCCAAGGCAAATATCTCTATGTGTACCATTTACAACAAATACGTGTTGACACAGGGCTGTTGTCTCTGTTTTAACCCGAGGGGCACATTTGCTTTTTCAGAAAAAGACATCCTGTTCCAGCATACTAGCATGTATTTTCACTCACACATGGTGTGGGTGAAGGAGAGAGCCAAAGGCTGGATAACCAAAGGTGGGGTATAGTAACTAAAAACTCTCAAACACAACTGTTTGACTCATAAAGTCAGTCTTTGAGAAAGCGTACTAACAAAGAAAAGAGGCCCAGCAGCACTTATGAGAGGATCACTAAATCCATCACTGGATGCCATAGCATCCCTATTCTGGTGCGAACGTTCAATGAAAATGGCAGATCTACAAGCTCAGAACGTTTCACTTTGCATCGCAACGCATTGCGTTGTGGGCTTGTAGATCAGCTATTTTCGCCAAAGGGACTTGGTGTTGGATTTGGAAAAAGGAATGAAGTAGAGCCCAGCTGGGGGACACAAGACAACTAAGTACTGTATATAGGATTTAAGTGGTTAGAGAGGGATTAGTTGGTAGATGTAGATGTATTCATATTGAAATGAGTACTGTCAGGATGCTACACTGGACCTTTCACAGTTAGTGATCATATGTAACACCCAGGATTTGAACCCGGATCTCCCGTGTAGGCTCTGAGTCATGCTACACATATACGTATATAGCCTATAACCATTCTTATGTATTTTTACTTGAGTAGTTTTCAACTCAAGTAATCTAACTTCTAAAGTTCTAATTGAGTCATATTTAAGTCAAGTTACACTATATTTGTACAGGAAATGGTAGTACCCTTTCCATCCCTCCTATAGATAGTGATTTACCACGTACAGTATGCCCTATGTATTACTTTTTAAAAGTTTTGAAAATAGCTAGGAATCATTGTGGGCCTGTAGATTTGATTGCTAGTCTTAAATTTTCCTTTCTTTTCCCTTTTTATATTTATACTATAATAACTCAATATAGGGTTGTCTTAGGGACAGTGGTTAACCAAATGAACCTTCGCATCCATATATTCTATAGCTATGTCATAATAGGTGAACATTCGTTATGAGCTTGTAGATCTGTTGATCTGGTGTTAAGGGAAAGGTATAGACATGGGGGTCAACAAAGTATAAAAGTGATTAAGGCTTCCTGTGTTTGGAACCACACATGTCCTGTAGCTAGTTTATGGACTGAATCCTTCCGGTCTCCCCCTCTATCTCCCTCTCACCTATCCTGCTGGCAGTCCCAATAAAGATGAAACAGATCCAAAACATCTAAAAATACTATTAGAGGAGGACCTTTTAAAGAATAAAATCAATATTGAGCTAGGATATTCATCCCTCAGGTGTGGTTCTGGCAGAAGACCACCCTACCGTGTTGTTTCGAGCCTCCGTGGGACATGCAATACCATCTGGAAGGTTCTTTTTTTTGTGGTGTTTGCGTGGGTGTCGGGAGACTTACAATCAAGAGACAAAGGTTCTCTTCTCAGCAGTCCAAACAGGTGTACCGTACAGAGGAATCACGTTTCCTTGTCTCACGAACTGTACACATGCTGCAGAATGAACCGCAGGCAGTCGGCCCACCATAAGCACAGCCTAATCAAATGTAATTTATGTGGCGCGGGCCTTGTGTTCATTCTACATCAAAGGGGTAATTTATTGAATATGGGGCTTCCTGCTTGAGATAATAACCTGTGTTTTTAACTCCCATTGTGCAAAGTTCTTTGGCTATCCACATGATTAAAGACAGTCCACTGGAGGCAACGGGCATTAACTACACTGCAAAACCATGAGTGTTAATTGAACCAGTTAAACCCTATTAGTTGTACGACAGTGTCGCACGCCATGATAGACGATCAGCTGATAGCTGCTCAGTGCTCAGATAAGTTACGATGAGCGCTCAGAGGGGAGCAGTTAGGGGTTAAGTGACTTGCGAACACTTTGACACATAGCCAGCAGGACTCGGAAGGCTAACCGCTGACCTTCTGATTACCAGACGGACTCTCCCCACTGTGGGGGCCCACATGCGGCACCCACCTTCACTTAAATGTGGCCTGCAGGTTAATTTCAGAATACTGATATATTATTGCTTTCAGCTGTTACAATTCCAAACATAACCTGCTTTAATTACAGTATATATTAGTAGCTAATTAGTATTACATTTGTATTGTCTCTGTATTTAAGTTCATGAAGTTAAAATTTTTTCAGGACTCCAATTCAAAGGTATTTTTTATAGAAAAGATTATTCAGGATAGATAGAAATAGCAGATCTCCAAGCTCAAAACGTATCGCTCTGCAATGTGTTTTGCAATGTGTTCAGCTATTTTTGTGTGACATAGAATGACGAAGTAGGACATTGACTAAGCGCTTTGGGTATTTAGAAAAGCGCTATATAAATCTGAGCTATTATTATTATTATTGAAAAAAGAAAGTTAAAATAGGGAGATAAAAGGTTGACAATGCAACAGTGGCCCTCTGGAGTGAGTGTGGAAATATAGCCTAGTGGCCCTCTCCATCATAGTGGCCCTGTCCATCATCCATCTCCAGTTGCCCATGCACCCCGAAGCTATATGGCTGCTGCAGTCAGGGTCCCTCCATCTAAGGCAGTGGTTTTCAACCAGTGGTCCGGGGACGACCAGTAGTCGTTAACTCTTGAGAGCGTAAAATGAAACCAAATGGACCCGGCTATAGTTAAATTATTCTTAAACCTCTGCATTACTTAATTTACAAGAAGTCTACACAATTAGAGAATGTAGAAGAATTGTTTTGTTTTTTTAATGTTTTTTTTTTTTGTGGTTTTCACCTTTATTTTATATATTTTTTATGGAGGGACAGACAGTAGACTGACAGGAAATGGAGAGAGAGATGTGGGGAAGACCTTAGAGTATATATTAATAGAGACGGCACCCGGAGGAAACCCATAGTGGCCGAATTTGGTATTGCAGCGCTGGCCCAAACACATGAACGCGCTGGTCTGTTGACTATCATTGCGCACGTTCATGATGACACGTGAACGCTGAATGCGTGCAATGATAGTCAACGGCCAGCGGTTATGTGTTTGGCCCAATCAATCCCAGAATGCACTCTGTTCCTACCCGGAAGGAGGAGTGAAATCGCCTCATGCGCTTTTGAGCAACTTAATACAAGTGGATGGGAGGAGATATCGGGTGCCGTCTCTATTAATATATACCTGTGGCACACTGCCAGACTGGATTACCAGCCAAGGTGCCTGGACCACTGAGCCATGGCCCAGGCCAGAATTGTTATTTTGATTAACATTAGCCTGTTCTCTCTCCTAATAGTATCAACTTCAAGAATTGTGGACAATTGTATCCAACGACAACAAAATATTTAAGTTTTGGGTCTGAGAGGCAAAATCTCATCAAATGGTTGTCTGTGGCTTAAATACCAAATAGTGCAATGGCCATGCCTTCCCTATACCAGGTGACCAAAATGGGGATGCCAGGTTGAAAGTGGTTAACTCTGAGAGTGTAAAAGTGGACCCATAAGGGATAGATTAACATCTGCAGTGTACCTCACCAGACATCTCCATGAGGCACTGTTGGAAGCACATGTGTCTATAAATCTATCACAGTCTGTGTTGTCTGACTTGTTATGTTAGTGGATTATGAACGGAGGCACAGTTAGCCCATTAGTTAACTCCATCAAATGTTGGCGTGTCAGTGACGATTCATGAATGGTAAATAATGGCACAAGGGGTGTTTGGAAGGATTTATGAAAAATCCCCTTGAGCAGTGGCCATCCATTTCCTTTGATATGGGGCCTGTTTATGAATTCTGGAAATTATTTAGTCAGGAAACTGACTTATTTCTCTCTAACAATATAATAATATAATAGTTCTTCCCCATTTGACCGGTTTTGGGAAATACCGGTGAACCTGTGCAAGGGCCCTGTGCAAAACTGTATCTAACATAATTATGTCTATAAGGATGACCAGACTTCCCTAAATTATCAGTGTTATAAGTAAATAATAAATATATTTAATTATTTTATGAGTAAAAAAAACAAATTAACCAAATTTCTCAGATAATGCATACATAGTTTTTTCAAACTCAAAGATTCATTTTGAGCTGAGAAATGCAGCTCTGTCTGTCTGTCTTTCTGTCTATCTATGTATTCTTGACACAGCATCTCAGTATAGGAACCATTATGGAAGGTATAAATGTATAAAACAGGGATTGGGCAAAGTGTCCACTTTTCCCCCAAAAAACTCTCTCAAGTGAACAGTTCTCCAAAATAATAATAAATAATACATTATTAATAATAAATACATATTTAATTTAAATATATATAAATAATTTAAATGATATAATTTAATACTGATTTAAATTAAAATGTCCCTTTGGCCATGTGAAGGTTCAGTCACCCTTTCAGAAATCATCACGCAGTAGGCTATGCTTAACGATCCGTTCACACAGGTGGTGGGCCGGTGGCCAGTGGGTTTAGATATCTAACCCTATGCCCCTCCTCGGCCCTGAACCAGAAAAGTCCCTTCGACGTAACACATGGATGGCTTTTATACAGCAGGAATGCTGCTGGAATGAGGCCTGGGTGGGCTTGGCTTCCCGGTTCTCCCACGGAGGAACTAATACGTCATCATGCCCATATAAGGACTACCGACTTCCTCCGCGGAAGGCAGGGACCACAATAATATTGTGTAACTGAATGTTTAATTCATAGATAATGAATTAATTATCAGGCTGCAGATTGAATAACCCTTATCTAATGACTGTGCAATCTATTATTTGTTACACAGAGGCAGTTTCGTTAGGCTTGTGGCAGAAGTGGGCGTATTATAGGGTATAATACTTTAATAAAGAACTAACACGTGTCAAGAAATTGCTATTCTGTCATGACAGAATAATAATATCGAAATTATCATAAAACAAAAGCATCAACATCAGGTCTGAGTCGTTATGCGGCGATCTGAATTGCAGCAATTTTATAACCTTTCCGAATATTGTATCACACAATAAAATCCTCAATGTTCATTTATCTATTTATAACACCGAGAGTAGCTATAGCCTATACATTTAACCAAAGGATCAATTTGGTGACAGCTTGTAGCCTACATGAATCATTTTACTATACAGTGTACCTATAATTAATAAAATAAAAACGAATAGGCTATTATTCCATTGCAGCGACAAACAGCTCCAAATGAATCTCATTCTCACCTCAACCTTTAGCCAACAATATTATCCCGTTGCCACTAAACAAATCAGCCTAAACGGTCTGAAAAACATCACATTTAGACGGGAACCTCTATTGATTGACTGCATGTCTGAGTGTCTGTCTGTCCCCCTTGATCAGGTGCGGCAGTGCGCTAGTCTGTCCTGTTGCTGTCTTGCCTACAGGCTTGTTTACACTCCCAGTTCCCGGCAATAGCGTCACTCACTCGACGTGCTTATGCGGTGGGCGGGGAGAACGGGGCCAACTTGTCCAATCATAAGGCTCTACTTTCCCTGACAGCAGCTTGGGTTGGATACATATAAAGAGGCACGTTAGTAACCGCCAGCATACATTTGAACACTGAGATCTCACCGGCACACAGCCCTAGAAAATAACACACACTCTCACACAGGGTGACAAGTGACACTACGAGATCGTGAAGATATTGGAACAGATATTGGACAGCACTTATTAAAACGGACCGCTGCTTTATTCAACGCCTTGGAGTTTCACTCTCACTTTGTAGCGGGGGTGAATTGAATTCAATCCCGTTTCTGAAACTATATTGGGGACACACTGCCGAGAGAGAAGACAGGTGCATTGATGCACGCTCCCCTCTGCTGACACTGACATTTGTTGATTTACCCCTGAGACTGTGTTTCTAATAAGCGACCGCCGGTAAGCTTATACTTTTTCCTACGACTTTAATGTCTACAAAGATGGAGCAACCTTTTTATCATGACGACTCTTTTCTGTCGGCTTACGGCCACTCAGATGCTGCCATGCACGACTACAAACTGCTAAAGCAGAATATGAATTTGAACTTGACAGAGCCCTATCGCAACCTGAAAGCCCAGCTGAGAGCCGAGGCTGACCTCTACCATCACGGGGCGCATCAGGACGTGGGGTCGCTCAAGCTCGCCTCGCCGGAGCTCGAGAGGCTCATCATCCAGAACGGCAACGGCGTCATCACCACGCCGACGCCGGGCCAGTACTTCTACAACCGGGGCATCACCGATGAGCAGGAGGGCTTCGCCGAGGGCTTCGTGAAGGCGCTGGACGAGCTGCACAAGATGAACCACCAGCTGCCCCCTCCGAACGTGTCCATCGGAGCCGGCGGAGTCACGACGTGTTCGGCGGCAGCAGCGGCGGCCTCTAGTGTCTTCGGCTCCTCCCTGCAGCCTGAACCGCCCATTTACACCACGCTGAACGCCTACTGCCCCAACACGAACCTCTCTTCCGCATCCAGCTACCCCACGGCCACGATCAGCTACCTGCCGCCCCACCAGCAGAGCCACCACCAGCAGACCTCGACCCACCCGTTCCAGCACGCCCTGCCCGGAGCCGCCGGCCTGCATCCGCATAGGCTCGTCGCTCTGAAAGAGGAGCCCCAGACCGTCCCCGACATGCTCAGCAGCGACACCTCGCCTCCGATGTCTCCGATCAACATGGAGAACCAGGAGAAGATCAAGGCCGAGCGGAAGAAGCTGCGGAACCGGCTCGCGGCGACCAAGTGCCGGCGGCGCAAGCTGGAGCGCATCTCCCGGCTCGAGGAGAAGGTCAAGGTGCTGAAGAACGACAACGCGGGGCTTTCCAGCACCGCGTCGGTCCTCCGCGACCAGGTCGCCCAGCTCAAACAGAAAGTCCTGACGCATGTCAGCAGCGGCTGTCAGCTGATGCTGACCAGCAAGCTGGAGGCATTTTAGAGGACAGTGACTGACTAACTTTTTAGAAGTGATAACACTGGAGTAATGTTCTACATGAGCAGCACTGGAGTATCGGCTGGTTTGTTGCTATAGAGATGGTAGCAGTACAGTACAGGGCCGTCGGCTATGTGTAGACTACTCTTAAAGGCTCATGTATAGGGTTGAAAAAGAAAGACTTGGTAATGGTACTTTAACTTCCGGATGCTGGACACCGGTCACGGGACCATTCAACCCTAATAGAACCGGGCAGCAGCGTCCCATGGTGGGCTGAACACACACACAGAGACACTGACCAGGCACAATCATCCATGGGCCCATGTGTTACAAATGGTATAAAACGGGAGTAATTATTATTGTATGTCTTTGTACTTTTACAACTGATGATAATGTCATGCAATGCTGCATCTATTCAATGTGTATAAGTTATTTTGTTTGTCAGGTTGATCCAGACAAGCTGTTATGATGTCGTATGTTTACAATGCCTTTTTTTATTTGTGATGATCATGAGGTGTATTTAAGTAAAGTGTCTTTAAAAACGAAGCAATTATCGTTATGTTTTTTCTTTGAATGTTTTCGGTATTAATCTGGGGACAATCATACGATGCATTCATTCAACAACGTCAACACAGTATAACAGTAAAACACACAATATTATAATGGGCGCATATATAATATCATTGGCTTTCCCTTCTTCTTTTTGTTTCTATGTTGTCAGAGATAAACTATTGCATAAGAAAGCACATTGAAGTTTCAGCGTTCAGCAGACACGCTCAGCGTAGGCACGCACGCACGCCTTCCTTTACGCACCAGCAGCGCGAGTCCATATTTGGGCATGTTGGTCATATAGCGAGGGAGGATTTCTGGGAAACCCCGCCCATGTTGCAAAGTAGGCTAGTTTCATTACAGTCGATTACAATCGACAGTTCGACACTCGGTACAGTAGACATTATGACCAATTTGATATGAGATTGGAATTTCCGTATTGGCCTCATTTTAGCATTAGGTACATAAAACAGCATACTATTAAACAGCTATAACTAGTCAGTAAGAAACAAACAGGTTACCCTATATATAATAGCCAATAATATATGCCACATTTGTTTTACATTTAGCCTAATCACAGAGACTATGTAGGTCACTGATGTCTATGCCAATTAGCGAATTGGCATAATTAATAATAATAACCTTGTTAATACTAGGCTGTATAGCCCAAATGCTTTAACTGAAACGGTGATAAAAATTATTGGCTAATTCATTTATGCACAAATTCGTTTGCACACATTTACCTATCATATAAAGGCTAATTTATATCCATGCAACTGTCATGATCAATAATTCGGTGCGGGAGCAGAGCACGTGAACTTCGTGAAGGGAAGTGACAGCGATTTTAGGAATGTCGGGGGCGTCTCAAGATGCCACGCTGCTTGGCACAGCTAGTAGGCGCGAGTGGGCGTGTGGAGCATCTGTGTTAATAGATTGGCGGAGACGCTGCCAAGGACATGAACGTTTTGGGACGCATCAACGTTCAAGTATGTGCGGCCTCGTTCATAATATGTGGGATATGGGGAAAAGTCCCCGTTAAGCAGCCTTAAATGAGGATTAGTCATCAAACGCAAACGGTTCTATCCAAACAGTCTGGCTAATCCAAGCAATGAAAATATTTGGCAGGCGGTTGAGACCTCCTGTTGCGGGCTTTGGTCGAAGGGAGAAGTATTGAGCGTGCACAAGCTGCACGGTCTCAGGAAACAGGAGGACAGGGGAAATTCTGTCCTGTTAAGCAGTTAATGACATAAAAAGCCAAACTGTCCACAGACTCTCACTCACACAAACATAAAAGGAACCACTTCAAAAGAAACATATAATTATGTGGTTTGAATCTACTCTCACATCAGCTGTTTTCGAGAGGACATGGCTATTGGCTTAGCCTACTTTCATCTCATATAGACTAATTTCCATCAATAACAGCTCTCTTGTTTTTGCATTTAGTGTGGAAACACTAAACAGAATCAGATAGTATAGCCTATACACCACCCACACAACTCCTATTTTTGTGAAACAATATACGTTTCTGATAAAAGAGGGGATGTTATGTAGGCCTTACACACATTTGAATAAACCTAAATTAATCCATTGGCAATATCACAGTTTGTGTACAGTTATTGACAATAGTCAATACTTCCCTTTATCAGGCCACCATTGTATAATAATTGGGACCTGATGATATCACATCAACACATGCAAAGATTAACAGGCCAGTTCAAGCTGTGCTGCCTAGTATTGACATGTCTCACTCTCAGCCCACAACCCACACTGTATGCACTGTGGGAACTGTGACGTAGAATGGCCTCCTCGGTGGGTTTGATATCTTTCCTCTTCCCTAGCCCCCTTTTACTCCCACAAACACAGACAGCTTCTTCTTCTCTCTCTCTCTCTCTCTCTCTCTCTCTCTCTCTCTTCTCCTCATTCTACTCCTCCCACCCGGCCATCTGAGGCTCTAACTTCTTACCGTAATCGGATCAAGAGTTTCATCACCAGTTTTTAGGAAAGGTTTTAGAAGTGCCTATGGCATGTTATTACAGTTTCATTATTCATTTTTGACAGTAGCAAAATTTTCACAGTTGCAAATAGTCTTGACACCTTTTGCGTTAATACCAAAGGCCTTTAAGACTGTTTGATCATTTTATACGTTGCAAAATTGTGATGTTCAATAAGCTTTTCAGTATATTTATTTCTATAATGTGCACACATTACCATGCATACATGGTAAGATAGTGTACATGAAAATTTGAATTTCTTGCCATCAACATAATACTGTTTGCATCAAGGCAAGACTAACAGTTAATGTACTGTAGGATGTTTGTCATGGGCATTGTGCGATATGTCGTCATTCTCAGAAGGTTTGTACATGTGCAAACTGTTACATGAGAGCAATGTATGTCTTTTATCTTTTGTGGAACTGCTGGACTGAGTCGAGAACAAATTTCCATATGAAGACATGAAGCATCATTTATCTTATCTTATCTTATCTTATCTTAATTGTCTCATTTCATGGATTTACATGACTAAGAGACATCTGTTTGTTTCAAGTCAGTTGTTTCTTTCATTTTGTGAATATTGCTGGTAAGGTCATTAGATGGAAAGCTGTGGGCTAAAGACAAGGCTGAGTGACAATGTCAGGGAGATGCATGTGGGATGGGGTGTACTATAAACGTGGACAGCTGTGGAGGAGGATGCCGGATTTGAACGCTGAGCCTGCTGGAGGTGTCGTGTGCATCTAATCATATTCATATTATAGTCATATTTCCATACAGATATGTATGTACAAGCAAGCTCACAGCAACATTGTTCACCATGGCTATATTGGCATTCTTGTAGATTTTGTGTAAAGACAAAAAAGAAGGGCACAAGTATAGATCCCTGGGGGACCTTGGGTCAATAAAGCAGGCTATATGGGTATTAAGTGACCTAGTCACCTATAGGGCAAGGGAGAATTACAGCAGATCTACACCTGAAACACGACTCTGTTCAGTCCTGTACCAGGAATAGAGCAGACTAGAGCAGAACTTGTGTTCTGTCCGCGATGTAAACACCAATTGTTAATACATTTTTAAATGTCTATACACTGCAGCCTTCATTTATTACAGCAATATACAACGCACTGGTCCATAAGACAAGCATAGATTCTCAGTGTAATACAGTGTTATTGGTATGCATGGTCTCATGAGTTAGTGAGTACATACTACCATCTAGTGGATATATGTTGTTCCTGTTTATGTACTCAGCTGGAAAGGGTTTTTGTCAAATACTGTAGTTGAGAACAGAAAGATTTCACGATTAATTCAATTAAAATCTGCCCGATAATATTAATGTGTGGACTGGACACCGGAGGGTAATTATCGTTGGACATAATGAGAAAGCGCTGAATTGGGGCAAAAAATTAAAAGAAAATAATGTTGTTATACTTTGTATCCATGGAGAGTATAGGCAATTCATACTCTGTTGTACAATGCTGTCACACAGAGGAAATTAGCAGATCTACAAGCTCACAACATGTAGTGATGCGACAAGCTGTGGGGCTTATAGATCCGCTATTTTTGGCACAGGACTCCATCGTACAAACAGATTTAAATCAGGCTGCGGCATAATTATATAGCCTTTGATACATTTACTGTATCAAATGGGGAATGCACACAGCTTCAGGTGTTCCCCAAGGCTGTGTGAGGTCTTTAATTATATTTCCATACAGAAATGTATGTACAAGCCATAGGTACAAGCAAGCTCACAGCAACATTGTTCACTTGGGTATATGAGCGTCTTACGCTCCGAGTTAAATTGAGGTTCAGTATTTTGCTGTGCATTCACATTTATAACTGCTATATTGCCTTGTTTGCGGATGACACTATTGATTGATTGATTGAAATATTTATTAACAGTTTGCAGAATTACAGTACATTTCAAGCACAAACTCTGTGAGTGGATGACCCAATTAAGCATTACACTTGTTTACAAGAGGGTCCACATTGTTCAATTTATCAAAACATTTAGAGACGTAAAAATAGACACTTCTATATAGTCAAAGAACAGAACAGGAATTCATCACTACTATCCCATAGGTCATAGCAGGATCTCGCAAATGTTTAGGGTTCATCCTGCAGGCAGAGTGAATGTGCTTTACAACATCTGATACGAAGGATCAGAGTCAGACCCTTCCCCACCAAGGAGTCTGGCCCAGCTCCTTATCCAAGCCTAATGCTGCGTTCACATTTCTCTGCATGGTGTGACACACTCCTACAAATCAAAGGTGTTGTGTTGGCCTCAACTTTTCTCTCACTCCATTGGTGTGATGAAGCATCAAACAATGTTTTTGTTTCACCATTTCTACTCCCCTTCTCTCTCCCCACAATTCCTGCTCCACTTTATCAATGGTAGAAGAACTAATTACTGCCATTAGCCATTCCCTTTTCATTGATCTAGTGTGGCTTGAGCAACACTTCAGTGGCAACCTGGCAGCATAGTAGCTAACCACGCTTGGCCATTTTGTATATTGCTATAGTCAGAACACAGGCCTAGTCATCTTGACACTTGCAACTTGGTCGGTGGTCCGCCATCATTTCTTCACTCCCTCCAACTGGCTAGTGGTTCCAGTACGCCTCCAATTCAAAACACTAATGATGGCCAGGCCTTACAAGGTGACCAAGGACATTGTCAATAGTTGAATGATCTGATTCAGCCCTATAACCCTTATGACACCCTGACAATGATCCTTGGCTTTCAAGCTGTGTCCCTCAGTCAGGACTACATATCACTCCCCAATATTCATAGTCTGACAACTCACCTCTTCAGACTCCAACATCTTATTTCTGTGTACTGTATACTTTGTATATTGTATATTTAATTAAGATAGATCTTGTTCAGATGTATGTTGGCTGGTTACATATAATTTAGATAGATGTATTCTGTTTGCTTGTTCACAGATGTTTCTTTTTTGATTTTGAGTATATTTCAACGTGGAAGAAGGGACATCCGCACACTGCCACTTGCTAGTTCAGAGCAATTTTATTTTATTCCTTGAGGCTTGAGGAAGGTCGCAAGACCGAAACGTTGCTCAATAAAAATTTAATTGCTCTGAACTAACAAGTGGCAGTGTGTGGATGTCCCTTCTTCCACATTGTATACTCTCTGTCATCATCGCACCTGCTCGAAATTGCCTGCCGGGTGTGCGGAAGTCTTCTCTCTACGAGTATATTTCAACACAATTTATATATGCTGTCAACCTGCTATCCTAGTTACTTTGTAGCACTTAATTGTTTTCCTGGCAGTCTATTTAATCTGTTGTTTGTTTTCATGCCATCCCAATCCAATATTGCACCTTTTAAGGTTCAAGTGGCTCTTTCTGGATAAGAGTGTACAAATTACATTTTTTTTTAAATTGTATTGCAATATGCCCATTACATTTTGAGATATCTTGTGTGCAAGTGGACATGTTGGCCTAATGGTGGCACTAGAGGAAAAGCCATGGTCAGTCCCAGGAGACAGTGAAAATCTAATTGGATGGCAGTCCAGTCAGTGATTTCTGTAAAACCTCCACTTTCCCAAACCCGCAGCAACACATGCATACACACACGCACACACTGCAATAAACAACACTAAATACAGACGCAGTGCAAATGTCTGGTCACACAAAATCCACTTTATCTTTGTGGGAAAACGTTTTAAAGTCTGTACATATCAGAACAGTGGGCAGCTTATTCCATTCTTTCACAGCTTTAAATAAGAAAGCAGATTGTGTAGTACATAGTTTAGGAATGATACACTGTCCCCTTGTGTTTGACCTTGTAATCCTGCTTAATCTTAGAACAATGTCTTCAGTGGTGGAGGAGTAGCATTATGAACCGTACAGCACGCATCTCTACTTAGGCCTATTTGTTTCACACTTATGTTTAGTCGCCCTGACAACGCATAGTTTTATTTTTACTTTGGGCTATGCATTAGCCATGACAATAAAGGCTTTTACATTTACTGGTTTGCTTTCTTTTTCATGCACCGAGTTTAGTTTACCCCTCGTATATCAAAGAGCACCTGTTTTGGATTTGGGATCTGCCAAAAAAAGACGTGCTTCTCTCTCGGTGTTTTGTGTATGATACCTCTGCATCACATGACTCGAAAGATAAACTAGTGTGCAGTGATGTTTGTGAGTTTTGGACAAAATCTATAGGAACAAAAATATATATATATATATATTTTTTTTTTAAGAAAAAAAGAAAAGAAAAGAAAATAATGTAGTTGGGCCATACGGCATTTGAATTGTACGACCTATGGTTAAAAAGTTATAGGCCAAAATGTAAAGCGGGGTGTTATAGTGGTGTCCATGACTATTGGCCATGAGAAATGTGCCAATAATCGGTCCAGTGGTTTGTGAAATCTTTTCAATTCAATTCAATTTTATTAAAGTGTCAAATCACAACAAGTTGTCTCAAGACACTTTACAACCAACAAAGATCCACCCAGAGCAAGCAATATTGCGACAATGGTAACGAAAAACGACAATGGCTCTGGGCGGACGGATGGACAGACAGACAGACAGACAGACAGACGTAAAACATAATCTCCATTTTTATTTTTTTTTGGCATTTAGCAGACGCTCTTAATCCAGAGCGACTTACATTAAGCAAGAACAAAAAAGCATGGGAATAGATCACATAAAAACATTTATCAAGAAACATGCGTAAGCTAAGAAAGTAACAGTGGAATATCTATATAATGAAGCTATACATATAAACTATACATCTATACTACTATGCTATACATATGTACTATGACGTGCTATGACTACATACAATGCAATTATAGTGCTGTCTACATAACATGCTATAAGTCTGTATCAAATGCTATCTAAGTCTACAGAAATGCTATCTAAGGGGGTGGGGTAAGTGCTATCCATCCCATGACCTTCGGCCTGGCATGAATAACGTCACACATCATCACATCCACATACTTACTTTGAAAACACTCAACATAATGAAAGTTGTCACAGATTTATTCTGTGTGTGCGACCGACTCATGGTCCCCAAAATAGTCTAACTATGCGCTGCATTTCAATATTTTGAGCGTGTAGATTGTCTATTTTCAGTGCCAACTGAAATCGTACGATTGAGTAGCATAGCCCATAAATTACCAAGCATTACAGTACGTCCTCCCCTCTTCCAGGGAGACAGGTGGTGTCACATGGCCCTGGTCTCATGGCAAGTTATAGAACAGAACAAAGAGTTGCCTTAAGAACCTCAGTCAATCAGCCCAATTCATGCTGCATGCCCCTCTGCGGGCCTGCACTGACCTGGTTCTGATGCCAACGACCACCCCACCTGGTTAAACCCATATGCTTCATTCCCAACCAAGAGACCTGGTGGTGAGGATAATTGGACCAGGAAGCTTATGGGTGTCGGGAAACATTATTCCCTTCAGACCATGTTGGAACAGACAGAAAATAATTACCTCTCTGCGGTTTAGAGTCACCCACAGGTAGTGGTTACATCATCAGTATAGGCGTGGATTAATAGATGCAAGAATTTATTTATTCCGCGTCCATC
This sequence comes from Protomyctophum parallelum, assembly GCF_964188405.1. Lineage (NCBI taxonomy): Eukaryota > Metazoa > Chordata > Actinopteri > Myctophiformes > Myctophidae > Protomyctophum > Protomyctophum parallelum. Next base: position 33,135,518 of record NC_139708.1, on the reverse strand, counting down.
CAACTAAAGTCGCCAACTAAGGTATTTCTAGCGGGTATGGTGACTGATTGCCACTGTGATACAACATCACATTTATAGCATTTTAATCTTGTATTGTTTATATATTTATATAATTCTGCTTATGCAGTCAGTGCTGTCTAATAAAAATAGATTGTGCTTTTTGGGACAAGCAAATTTAGAGTCTTGAAAAATCTTGCTTGAATCTGCGTCTAGCAAAGCAAACTGTGTGTGTGTGTGTGTGTGTGTGTGTGTGTGTGTGTGTGTGTGTGCGTGTGCGTGTGCGTGTGCGTGTGCGTGTGCGTGTGCGTGTGCGTGTGCGTGTGCGTGTGCGTGTGCGTGTGCGCGTGCGCGTGTGTGTGTGTGTGTTAAGGTTAAGTGCTCTGGAAATATCCTCTTTAATGAAACTGCAGGTGCTACCCCCATCTAATAGGCACCTGGCTACTTGGCTTTGCGTTGGTGCATCTATCCAAATGGTAGCATGTCTGCAGTATAGGCTACTGTACTATTGTCAGAGTTGCTTGCTACACTACTAACTGCATCTGCAACACTGTGGTCAGCCTGTCTGTCGTTGCCGTGGTCGGCGCGTCTATGATGCGCTGTATATTGACTGGCTGTTTGATTGCAAACTGTTTTGTGGTGTCTGCGCCCGCACTCTTCACAGTGAATGCCCTGCGTTCTACAATTACGCGCGACATGCCTGCATGCCTACCAGACATACAAAACACCTGCCTTGTTTCCTCAGTGTTTCTCTTCTTAGTTCAACAGTCAGATACAGTTCTTGGATTTGTGATTACCTGTGTGTGTGTGTGTGTGTGTGTGTGTGTGTGTGTGTGTGTGTGTGTGTGTGTGTGTGTGTGTGTGTGTGTGTGTGTGTGTGTGTGTGTGTGTGTGTGTGTGTGTGTGTGTGTGTGTGTGTGTGTGTGCGCGTGCGTTAGGGCTGCACGATATGGACAAAAATTCATATCACGATATATATATGGCAGATATCTCGATATCGATACGATATATCGTGCAGCAACATATTTTCTTAATGGGCGTGGCTAGCGATTCAGGGCTGGAGCCAGGCTACAACAGGACAGAGGGACAAACGGAGTGATGGTTTATTTTCCGAGGGGCACAGGCTAAAACAGAGGGCTGGCTTTAGAAGTGGACGATATATCGATATGTCGACGATATTATCTATATCGCGATACCGTTGCCTTTTTGCGATACTGATATTGTGCATGTTCATACCTCGATACCGATACGATAACGATATATTGTGCAGCCCTAGCGTGCGTGCACGTGTGTGCGTATACACCTCCTCCATGTCTGTTCTGTCATTTCCTGTTTGATGTCATTTAGAAAGGACATACTTCAGACTTTAGACTTTTAGCCATGACACCTCACTCTAAGTGCTTTTACCAGGAAAATTATTTCTGCCACATTTTGGTCTGAATGCTCTATACGCACTGCTTTTCTTCAGCATATTTTTCAGCTACAGGACACACCTTGTTCTGTCCCCAGAGAGCGAAGCACATTTTAAAGATGAGCGTCACATGGTTTTCAGTTCAGTTCAGTTCAGTTTTATTTTCGGAGGACATACAGTTCATACATAGCACACATAGTTTCTATTTTTTCTTTTGAGTGTCCGTTGCTCATGTCCTGTCTGATCCGAAAAAGGGCTAGGGAGAAGCCGAAGGCTTGTCGGGCCCTACCCCTGGAGTCCATTTGTGCACGTGTAGCAGACTGATGGGACATCTATATACCTACACAGTGCATACATTCATGTTGTCCTTAGATATATACATTCATCTACACATATTCATATATAAACATACTGTGTGGAGTTTGCATGTTCTCCCCGTGTCCTCACAAAAACATGCAGTAATCCTGGTCTCTAAACTGCCTCCCCCTGGCCAGCCCGGGCGCCTGATGGAGGGGAAAGGAACTGGTTGGAATAACGTGTTCCTTCCACGCGCTACGTCCAACCAGGGAAACTCCCCCCTGTCAGGTGTAAAGGAGCAACTTGGACACTCAAGCATGAAGGAAGCATGAGTTAAGTCCGTTGCTCTCCCCAGGTTGGCGGAGGGTGTGTAGAGCCCATGATCACATTAGATGATTGACACAGGGGTGAAAAATGGGTTATAAATTGTGGGATAAAAAAAAATATATAAACATACATATAAATAAGAAAATAATACAATAATTCCTTCTGTGCAGAGTCAATACCTTTCATTATCATTGTGTTATGGTTTACTTGTAATGATTGACTAGGCCAAGGTGACAAAGAGCATCCCGAGGTACATTGTTGGCGGATTACTATATAAGGGTTATTATTTAGGGGATATTATGATGAGTATGATTCATGTGTCTCTGTTATGTTATCCTTATTGAATATATATAATGAGTTACTTATAATGTATATGGTATAATATCTATGGTATAATATATGTTCTTTTACTATAATATGGTATAGTAGGTATAATAGGTTTCAAGTCCCTACTCACCTTCATTTCACAAAGGCCTTTCTAAATGGTCTCAGTCCTAATGAAAATGTGTGTTTTTTGTGTTCCTTTTCAAAGAATCATTACATCTTAATTCCTATTTGTGAAAAGGCGGTTGAAGTGCAAATCATCACAAGCAGTACTAGCATAATGATATTTAAATGTTATGCATGTCTTAAAGGGAAATTGAGGAATAAATTCCCGTAAGCAGAGCAGTGACAATACAACCCGCCACACAGTGCCAGCACTCATAATTGAATTTCTGAAAAGCTTTTGAGAGGAGAAACTCCAGAGGGCCTGTTGTTCCGAATGCTACAAACCTGCCTGATTTAGAAGGATTTGCAGTGATTTAGGGACAGGCACGCTTGTATTGTATTAACTGGAGCTAATCTTCAAAAGGCCATTATTATAAATGAGGCTGCTTAGAACACATTTTATATGCTTGATTTCATACATATGTATACGAGAACATTTGAATTCCCTCTTTAAACTATGGTCAGTAATGTGACAGTCTGGAAGGGAGAGTAAACACACATGTCATGTTGTGTCAGTGAACCATTGGCCTGTCAGTGATAGGCTGTCATGATATGGCAACAAAAAAAAAGAGTTCTATGTTGATGTTGTGCTACGATTATGTACGATTATGTATGATCTTTATGAAAAAGACTAGAGCAAACCAATCTGCGGTTTCCCTTATGGTAATGTTTTGCAGGAATAGACTTACCAATAAGCCTGCTTTGTACTCTGTGCTATCCACCGAAGGCCCCGGTCAGAGAAGGGGGGCTTGAGCTCTCCATTAACTCCCATGACCTTGTTTATGTATTTCCGAGGTAACTCGGGTCAACCAAATTCTCATGCTCGCCTTAGTGTGAATTAGACACACAGTTATGCTATTTAAGTTTAGTCCCTGACTGGCCCTGGTCATTCTGTCTTGCACCTTCCTGTGTACTAGAGTGCATAAAGTATCATAATACTAAATAAATAATTTCTGGTCTTTACAAACATTTTTGGTAACACTCAAGTATGTTTCATAATCTGCCTGTAACGCTAGCTTAATTATAGTTATAAGAACTCATACAACTCATAATAATAATAACAATAGACATTTTATGACTTATAATGTAGTGGGAATGCATTATTATCTGCTTATAACACAATATTGTAGTTATTAATAAACATACTGTAGGTACCCTTAATGTAATCATATACTGTATAAAGCCTGACTTATAAGGTTATGACTGAGTATCATAATGCTACTGTAGTCACTCACACAGACTTCTTCTTTTGGCCAGGATATAGTGTATTATATTTATCATCATAATTGTAAAACATTATAATTTTTCATGCATTCAACTATAATCACTGTTCTAATGCATTGCAGTGTTTATTATACGTTCTTATGATTTAGCATTGTTGTGTGTTTTAAGTAAATCTATTATTCAAGAACAAAAAAAAGTGTTACAGACATTTGATTTTGAGACATCTAGGTGTAAAACGTGTATTACATGCACGGCTGCGGCGAGGGAGAGATGGATGTGTTAATTACCAACGTGGCCCTGAATTGTGTACAGCGTGAAGAGCAGCAGAGAGCGGCGGACGGGGAGGAAAGGAGTGATAGATTCTGCCATTATGTGCTACTGTGAGAAGTAGGCAGTGCAGACCTTTAGACGCTGATGCTGTACTGCTGATATGCTCATAATGAGAAGGCTTTCATAAGGTAAAGAAATAAATAGCTCCAAGGTAAAGTGCTGAGGGAAGGAAGGAGACAGGGCTGGGGTGACATTTAGAAATCGTGTCTTTATTGAGAAAAGGATAAGCAGAAGAAGGAAGTTGGCCATGAACCAGACAATCATAATCCCTTTATTTTATCTTCTCCCGACAAAACATTTACATCTAACCACATGTGGCTCTAGCCTTGCTTTACATCATTATGAAAAATAAAATAAAATGAAACCTGCCACTCCAGTCGACAGTACATCGGTGATGCATTCTCAAACCTTAATGTTGCCGCTATACAGTATACCACTGTGGTTCGACTTGAAATCTTGAAATCCAAAATATCCTTCCATTAAGAAGTACGCCTCTGCGAGGCTGTTATCACACAGAATCAGCGAAACCGGGGAAGGATTCTTACTTAAGTTACGCTCTACATAACAGTATGCCCTTCTCCGCCATCAAATACCATGACATGTACAGTACAGTAGACACTATCACAACACTGAGATCTGCAAACGCATTTTGACAACTGATTAACATGCAGATTTAAATTGCCTTAAAAGATGGTTAAAAGGACAAGAAGACTTCAATTGTTCAAATGTGTAGTTAGTTACTGTCATAGACCTTACACGGTCAATGTGTGGTGAAGCATTTTTAATGATGTGTAAGGTTCTGGGGACCTTGTATACTGAAAGAACATTCATATGTGATTGACAACTACAACATGAAATCATCTAAGTCAGTGAAGCCCAACCACTAGGCCTACAGTATAGTACACTAACACTGTGTGAACATCTGACAGTGTGAACTTATAGTTAGCTGTACGTGTGTCTAGCATCATCTACCTTTAAACTTTAGAATATAAAGTCTGTCATGGCTTTATGTGCATCTCCTAACAAATGTTAGACCATTTGGTTTATATCCTGGGTGATATTCATACTTCGCCAAATAACTGCCTATGATCAAAAGAACAGTCTGAAGATAATCTTCTCACCGTGCTCTAAAGAAATTGAATCTTATTATAAAACAAGGAGATTTGCTTGAGATTGAGGTAATAATCCTATAGTCCCAGTGTTACATATTATCAGAGGTGGCGGTGGGGGTGGGGGTGGTGGGTGGTGGTCTTCAATTCTCAATCAACAACCAGACAGCGTCACTCATGAACCTTCCCATGGTGTTCCTCTCTCTCCCGAGGCTCTCTACAAGCCGCTGCCGCTGCCCTCCACGTCCTCCACCACGATGGAGCGCTTGCGCAGCACAGAGTTGCTGTGTCGCCCGCCGCTCCTCCTGGCCTGCGGGGGCAGTGTGGCGGCGGCCCGGGGCAGCTTGGTCAGCAGGCAGGGGGCGCGGTACTGCGGCAGGCCGCTCTTGGTGGTGTCCAGTTCCTCGGGGTCCTCCTCCTGGGCCCGGAGGGCGGCCATCACGTCCTTGTCCGACGGGCTGAGGGTCAGGCAGCCGCAGGGTCGGACGCCGTCCGGCCCTTCTTCGCCGGACCGCTCCTCGGCCTCGTCCTCCACGGCCGTGAACGCGTCCCCCCACAGGCTCTCGCACAGGTCCCTGCCGTGCTGGTATATCTACACACGCACGCGCACATGCATAGGCAGGCACACACACACACACACACACACACACACACACACACACACACACAGGTGAAATATACCCACATGACCGACCATGCACGCTCCTGCATAGTCCTCTTGGATCACACTTATTTGTGGCGTTTTTAAAACCAAGGCTGCCTGACCTGGCCCGAAGCCACTTAGCGAAATTGGAACTATTGATTTTCACAAAAACGTGACCAGAACCGGCCTTGAAAATAAACACCCTCTTGCTGCCAGGTGTTACGAGTCAGATGGAGGTGGGGGCAGGGTAAGCACCTGGCAGCATGCCGCTGCCACCCTCCTTTGTTTCCCGCTCTGCTTTACCATGCCGCGTCTCCCACAGAACTATTAGAGGCCCTCGGCGGACATGACCTTGATGAGCTGGTATCTGGGAGATAACATCTGTAGTATCCGTGCTGGTGTAAGAGTCTGTGCCGATGATGCCTATCTGCCTTTATGTCTGATTCCCTCCCAGATTCTCGGGACAGACGGGCTGATATACGTTCTTTGAACAGGTTCCCTCAAGAGCCATTTTCATTATAAACACAATGGCGACTATGTACGGTCCACAGACTCCATCACTAAGACTGATGGTAGAATTAAAGAGATCAAAAGGGCAATGGGCTCTATGCACACAGAATCACTCTTCCTACTTCCAGGCCACTTCCCTACTTCCTTGGTGTTACCGATGATACTAATTAAGGCTCTGTTCCATTTAGTGTACAGTGGGTTTTCAAGGACCCCCATAACACTGACAGCTGAGAGTGTTCCATTTGTACACCCTGTATGGGACCATTTGGACACTTTGAGAACCACTACTGGTGTAGCAGAGTGTTTCCAGTGAGCAAACATGCACAATAACAGCATCCTGACTCTGTTTAACCAGAATGGAACAGCCTTCATTAGTATGATCGGTAACACCTGTGACGGAAGTAGGGAAGAGGCCTAAGTTCTTTCCAAAATGGGTGTATGCATAGAGCCCATTAGGGGCTCATAGAGGCCATTGGGTCAACTAAATCAGTATTGGCCATTATCTGGGCAGCACAAATTCCATGGCTATCCAGTAGTAGTTGAGATATTATGTTGTTTGGTAGTAAAATGACGGCATGTGGAAATTCTGGCCAAATGACGGCTCTAGAGGAAAAGTCACCAAAATCAGTAGGGGCCATACTCATGAAAGTGCTCAAATAATCCAACCAGTAATTCTAAAGTTATGTCGATTGGAAATAAAATGTGGATGGACTAACAAATGGATGGACCAACGAACCGACCGACATAGCCTCACCGCTAGTAAAAAAGGGGGGGAAAGCCTTATTTCTGTTTCTGGTTCCTGTAGCATGGCAAATTACAATTTTCTCTAATCGGAAATGTTCGCGGATTAAGGGGAGATATTGCTTAGCGCAAGCGAAACATCCCCATTCACCACGGCTTTAGGCTAAGCAAGGCCTTGCTGTAGAATCCGTGCATACATTATTAGAAATGGTTGAGAAAGCTCATTAGTAAAGTGGCAGTGATAAAGGCTATATGATTCCCAGTGCTTAAAATGAGCTCCCATCCTCTCCCCCGGAAAGTGACTCATAAGCACTCATTAGGAAAGTGTCACCAATTCACCTACATTTCTGTCCTATTCCATGCTGACACCCTTGCAGGCTTCTTCATCCAATTTACCCACTTCTGTCCCCTCTACACCCCTCACTTTCTCTTCTCTGTTGCTCCATTTTCATCTTACTTATGCTCCTCATTTCCCTTTATACCCCTGTCCCCTTCCCCCCATGTTTCATCCTGTCTCTTTGAAGGATTAAGACTGTGTCACTTGGGGGCCTTAAAAACAGCAGCATTATAGGTCATGTTAAAAGGACGAGGAAGATAAAGAGTGATGCACTCTGCCAGATACACACCATCCGACTGACACTCAGGTTTCACACACGCACGCATGACAAAGACAGATGCACAAACACACTATTCCCCTGGCAGGCATGGTTAGCTGCCAAAGCTAATTCACTACAAGCTCAAGTAGCTTAGGCAGCGAGGGTGTGATCAAATAAGTGAGAGGGTGAAATTTCCCAGGGCTATACTCTATCCTTTCCTATCCAATTTAATGCTATGTTATCTCATCCCATTCTATTCTATTCTATTTTGTCCTGCACTATCTCCAATCAATGGCATTGTCCCAAATGTCAAGCTCCATGACATCCAATTTAAAACATGCGATAAGCTGTGATAAAAAAGCATAGATTCCCTGTGTGTGTGTGTGTGTGCGTGTACGTGCGTGCGTGCGTGCGTGCGTGTGTGTGTGTGCGTGCGTGCGTGCGTGCGTCTGTGCGTGCGTGTGTGCAAAGTTATGTTTATGTATATGTCTTTACAAATAATTTGACTTTTATTTTCCGTGTGTGTCCAATGTCTTAGCCACCACCTGCTGCTCCTGGTAGAAAGGGAAATTAGTTGTTTTCATTTCACTGGCTAAGGTTTTGTGCTATGGAGGTCAATTTACAATTTGGGCATTTAGCAGACACCCCAGAACAAGACATTCCAGAACAAGAATGTAGGGTATGCGTGTGACATCATCATCATACGAAGTGGCGAACGATGTGGGAACGCCTACTGAGTGGCAAAAAACTAGTTTTTGTCCGTGGCAGCCCATACATCCAAACAGAAAAGTCCTATCTGATTGCATTAAACAATGTTAAACAACGTCAAACTCACTTTGCCATTCGATTTGCAACTCACTTTATGCATGCGCATACCCTCTATTAAGGCACTAAGAAAACGAGTGATGTGGGCCATGGTATTTTATTAGTAAAGCCTTTGTCCTCACATTTACTTTTGTAGAAGCATGTTTATGTTTTGGCAATAAGAATGAAGAATAGTAGCATGCAAATCCAAACCGTTGTGGTGTTTCATATTAAGTCAGGAAAGTATTCCATTTCATAGCTGGAAGGCAGTTATTGTATTTAAGGTGCTATATTCTGTAGTGTACACTGATACCTCCGATAACAATCTGATAGTAATAAGGGGAAAAAGGTGTGATTCAGCAGCATATACGAGATAATATTCAACAACAGCCATAGACCTTGTCAGTGCAATTGCGTTGCTAGGGAACAGCTTGTGTCCAAGTTTATTTCCTGTCAACTGCTGATATTCACAACCCAGCAAGCCAAATGACGTCATGATGACGTCATGATGACGTCCTCTGGTGACGTTCAGGGCGTTCAGGATTGGGCCAGATCACAGCTCATATGGGGATGATCTTTATGTCATTTCCAGGACGTCTTCACCATTTGAAATAATATAGCTTATTCTGGGCCAGATCTGAGTAGTTATGATATGACTTAAGTTGATCTGGTCTCGATCTGACTATCTCTGGACGTCCATTTTAGTGGGCAGAATTTATGTTGGTTGAAATCAAGTGATATTCTGGGCCAGATCTGACTAGTGTTGGTTTGACTTGATCTTGCCCCAATCTAGGCCCTCATTTATCAATCGAGTGTAAAATCTGCCACAGATTCGAGTGCAGGTTTCGTAGTACACCCACGTCGCCACGGCATTTAGAAAGTGAATGCAAACAGCTGATCCTTCCTTAATTTCGTTCTGACGTTAATAAATGTGACGGCTGAAATCTATCTGGCACGCCCTATGAAATCAAGCCTCGCCCTCGTTTTTGCGACATGAACGTTCTGCAGTATGACCAAACAACGCCATTCCATTGTGTAACCTAGTTACACAATGGAAAAAGCAAATAAAAAAGTTTCCTCTTGCTGCCCGCCTCTGACGCCTCACCCCCCTCTCATACACACACACAGGCGCACGCACACGCAACTTGCAAGCCCAACTGGTGTGTTATTGTATCTTAAATATATAAAGAACGAACACCTGCATGAATTAAAGAAAGGCTTACCCTGTCTGTTTCTCCTCTCACCTCGCTTGCCTTTCTGGTTAGTAAACTACAGCATGCAAGCCGCCTTTGTTTTAAATGGTCCCCCAAACCGTCCACACTTCACACCTAATGGCCGGGGATGCCATCAATCATTTGATCCACGCTACGCGCCTGCTGTGTGTTGTTAGTTGTAGGCTACTGTTGTAGCCTACATTATTAAAGTCTTCATTCATTTAATATACAACAAAATATATTAGTGAACGAAAACCTGTGAACCATATTAATTAAATAACAATTAAATAGGCACGCACACACGCTGCTGTTTTAGGTGCATCTCCTCCCTCCTGTCTGTCTCTAAACCGTGACCATGCGCGTTTATGACAATCTATTTAGATTGCCTCGCGAGTCGCTGCTGTGGCTGGGCAGTGTCAATTATATGAATGTGCTGCCTAAACCAGCCTCATGTACATGGCACTGGTGGGCTGGTTAGCCTATCTCCGATGCGGTCCCCTCGACTCCCCTGCACTTGCGCTGGCTGGCACGCCGGCAAGGCCCATTTGGCATTCGAGCGACGCGTAGGGTTTATCCTTCATTAAAAGGACGAGACACAACGCGAGAAAGACATGGCTGTAGATTGCAGTAGCCATACCCGTTGGTGTTGGTTGGTAGACTTGACTATAGCTGCATAGACTCGGTCCCAGGCTTACTTATCTGCGAAAAGAAGAGCTATAACTGCAGCTAATAGCTATGCAAATGCCTCTGGGACCCATTTAGAATGCTTATGTTATCAAGTATGACAAGGTTTAATAAGTTAAAGGACAACTTTTTTTTTTCTCCAACGAAGGTTCATGTTTTAGGTTGTTATTAGAGAAAGTAAAAGATGAGCGTAAATTTTGTTTAATTTGTTGCTTTCTTTCGTTTTAAGGATTTTAGCTATTTTTGACAGGGGGCGGGGGCAAGTGGCTTGTTACGGCGATTTATTTATTATTATTTACTGTAGTCCTACTAGACTGATCTTTTGTGGCCAGATGTAATTTCATGTGTGTATTAGGACTATTGTAAATAATAATAACGAAATCGCCGTAAAATTTTGTCAAAAAGACGATAAGTAGATATTTAGCCCCATGTTCGAATGCCCCCGCCCCCCTGTCAAAAATAGCCAAAGTCGTTATAACAAAAGAATGGAGCAAATGAGAAAAGTTTAACACTCATCTTTCACCTTCTCTAATAACAACCTAAAACATGAACCTTGGTTTTAATATATGACAAAACACAGTAGAATTAGAATAGTCTACCTAACAGAGACCACGCTCCGAGATTCTACTTCAATTAACCAGACAATGAATTAATGATTGTCTGGGTAGGCCTACTACATTAGTAATGTAAGAACTATCTTGCAGCCTATTGCTATAGTGGCCTTGTGGCTGCAAACAGATTAGCGTCTCCCTTACCACGGAAATATGTTGTTCTCTATCGTATCGAGACTATCTCTCCACCCAACATATTTCATATGTATGGGGAATGTCCCCACCTCACGAGTACATATGAAATATGTTGGGTGGAGAGATAGTCTCTTTCTTCACTCAGAGAACAAAGGTTACAAAGTAACCATACGATATTTCTGTTTATGTTAATGGTGGAGTGATGTTTTCTATAATGGCGGTTTGAATCTGGTTCACAGAGGCATAACAACACAGTGGTGTGTGTCAGACGTTTATTGCAGAATCACGTCAGTTCTTATAGATGTTAGTGGTTACTGACTAATGTGAACACCTGTCAGCACTCAGCATGCTGTGTGTGTGTGTGTGTGTGTGTGTGTGTGTGTGTGTGTGTGTGTGTGTGTGTGTGTGTGTGTGTGTGTGTGTGTGTGTGTGTGTGTGTGTGTGTGCGTGCGTGACTGCGTGACTGCGTGTGTGACTGCATGTGCATGTGCGCTTGCGTATCTACAGTATATCTGTGTCCACACTGGTGTGAATGCATTAGTTTTATACTGAATTTCTATGCAAAGTGTCTACAGTCATGGCCATGTAATCAACCAGTCAGCCATCTACTAAGGAGAACATATTTGTATATGTTGTACACACATAAATGGACACCTGCACAGCGAGGCGTGAATAAGTTTTGTGCATGCCTGCGATTTAAGCTTCCCTGTGCATTACACCCACACACACACACCCACAACACACACATATGCAGTCACACACACACATTGCTGTCAGCTCAATTTACCGTTGCAGATGCTGCGAATGCACCCGAGTTCCTAATTTTCTGCCGTCTCAGAGGAAGACACCAAGTCAAGCATTACCACTCTGAAATCCAAAACTGTCTCTAGGGGAAGGAGCCATTGGTACATGACAAACTCTGAGTGTTAATTTTACTCATAGTGTAAAGACAGACCCTACCATGTCCATTCTTACACTTTATTGGGCTGCATCTAAGCAGTGATGGAAAGTGCATTTACTCAAGTGCTGTACAATTTTGAGGTATTTGTACTTTATTGGAGTATTTCCTATTTCCAATACTTTTCCTTCTACTCCACTACATCTCTGATCCAAATATTGTAATTTTATTCCACTACAATTATTTGAAAACTTTAGTTATTGTTACTTTGTAGTCAACCACGATTCATTGTGAGCTTGTAGATCTGCTATTTTCAAAAGATTTGCATACATTTGGAAACTTGAAATTGGACATTCTGCATACTGCATTCTGCATACTGAGTACTTTCTACATTTTCTACTTTAAGTGCATATTGATGCCAATACTTTTGTATTTTACTCAAATACATTTTGAACTCCAGACTTTTACTTGTACTTTCTACATTGCAGTATTGATACTTTTACACCAGTAAAACAAATGTGGGTACTTTTTACACCACTGCATCTAAGTGGACTGGCTGTTAGGGACTCATCATGCCCCTTTTTTGTTCTCAGCCTTTCTTGAAGTCTCGATCAGGCAAGGCCCCTATTCACGGTTCAGCTGAGAGATATTTTTAAGTGGTGCAACCACTTCTACATCCAGCATGCAATGTCCGTGTAGCTGTGTACCTGTTTGTGATGTACCTGTGTACCTGTGTGAGCACGAGTGGTGTGCAAATTGGAACGAGAGAAGTATGTGACATGGCTGCCACCTGCTGGACGCAAACGATACAGAGAAGAAATTGGAACGATACAGAGAAGAAATTGGAACGATACAAATTGGAACGATACAGAGAACCAATAGACGGGAGTTGCACCACTTGGTTCACACTGGTGTGATTTTTTATTTAATGGCCCCTATGCCCTATAGAGCACCGAAGTCCTGACGTAACTCGCTCATCCCGACGATTCCCCTGGTTCGCGGAAGTAATTTCTCTATGGAGAATAACATGGGGTGATCTTAATATCGTCTACTATAAGCGTTGTGGTCCAAAAATAAACAAGCTGTCTCTGCGTTATTGTCAGGGAGGTGTCTCTGTATCGTTTGCAACAGTCAGTCACTCATATATGATACAGTCTGCTTCTAGCGAAAATCGAACTAATTCAGCAGCAGTAACATTAGCGTTTTCTCTCAGTCAGTTGATTCTTCATATCCATATGAGTGAAGCGGCCGGGGTGACATGTTTATTTTTCAAACACAGTTGTTATATGAGGCGATCTAAAATCGCCTCAATGGGGATTTCAATGCAACTAAACAAATACATGAACCTGGGGACTGACGCCCTCTACTGAAAGTGACGTCAGACTTCGGTGCTCTATTCCCTATTAGGATTGCACTGAATCAATGCAGAACTTTTTCAATCGATTAGTTAGTTAGATAAATTATTGCACCACAGTAATTGGGGAGTTACATGGAGCTTGGCCCTGCTGAAAGAGACAGGAGCCCAACAGAAAGCCTCACCTGGTACATTTAGTGGGGAAATTAGGGGCAGCTCTTAAATATCGTAATTGTTGGTGCCACACTGCCACTGGTTTGAGTCTGTGGGCATGCACTGCACATGTAATGTGATGCGACAGTAGGTCTGGTCTGTTTACATAAAAACATACTGAAGACCATAGCCTGTCCACTGTATTAGTCTTGTGTCGCCAGACTGTTGCCTCTAGCAATTTTATGTCTAGCAAATTTTATCATACAGTCTGGAGAATGAAAGCTCCTAGAAGCTCCTAGAAGTGAAGCCTCCTATACTCCTATAGTATCCTAATACAAATCGAAATCTGTTCTGATCTACATTTAGACACATTTAATGTACAATTTGAGCAAGGACAGGCTTAAATACTTCACCAAGGTGTGTATGTGTACACACACATTGAGAAATTACCTGTTTTCTCAGATGCCTCTCTGAATCTATACTCTCCTATTTTCTAATTTAGTTTCTAATCATCATCTGAGATCAACCAGTAAACCCATATGAATGTGTAGGTATATCTGGTGCGTACAATGCTGTGCGTGCTTGCTTGTACATGCAGTGCTGCTTTATGTCTGTGCGTGTACGTGTGTGCACACATGTGCGTGTGTGCACCAGTCCTGTCTCTCTGCCTCTATCCATATCAGCCAGCCAGCCTCTGGCCACTGAAGCATGACCTAGTCGTTTTATGACAGCCAAACCCCCTCACCAGCTACACCCTGCACACCACTGCACCCACTACACCAACTACCCCCACTCCACTACCCACTGCAGCTCAGCGTCTGGCCCACAGTCTGGGTCTGGGTATGAATAACCTTGAGTTTTGAGGTCAGTCAACAGCCTCTGTCTGTCCACAGGACAAGTGATGCATTGTTGATCGAGCCAAAACCAAAGTATGTTTTTGGCTGAAGTGGATATGCTTTGGCTAAATCTTAGACTGGGAAATTTGCATGCGTAACAAGTATTTAGGTCAGTAGACGTCTGTTCACGTGTTTTGTTTTGTTTCAGGCTACAGTTCTGAAATAACACATTTTCAATTAAGGCAGAAGCGGTACAAGAGAACAATTATATAATTGCATTCTTGTTGCTTTATTGTGATTCATATAGTACATTTTAACAGGGGGGCTGGGCCTGATTCGTAAACGGTAAAATCCTCATTGTCACTTCATCCATTTCAGACTCAGAGATTGTACACATGTAACCAAGCAGCTGACTGTAGAAAAGTATACATGTGTCATTGTCACCTCTTACCTGCTGATACTGAATGCACATCCCAGTGCAGTTCTGGCCCCTGGGGTCTGTGGCCCATTTACGTGCACATGTCAAGTCCACCCTGCAGGCCTCAAACCTGGAGAAAAGGGTCAATACAAAGTGAGTAATCCAGTACTATCTTTTAAACGATTATGCCTTTTGTAATGTTGCAATGCTCAACTGTATTTCTCCTCCAAAGATATACTCCTGTATACTGTATACTAAGTTGTTAATGTGTAATTTGAGGTACTGTGATACATAGGAATTACATACTGTAGGTCTGAATACAATGCATACTGCACAGTATAATGTATAGGCCTATGCACAATGTTAGGGATAAAGCTAGAGTACCCCTAGCCTGAGCTAACGTGTTTGCGCACGCCCTTATTGGATCTCATCGATCTGTCCGTCACCCCCGGACCCTCTTCTCCCCCCTAGTGCAGCGCTACGTCACATCATTTGGAGCGACGCCCACCCGGAAGGGTTGACTCCCACTTTTAGAACAGAGCGGCCAATGCGTTCCTCCAGGCTTTCAATTTTTGCACCAACAAAAATGAAAGCCTGGTACCGAGGCTAGAGTACCCCTAAAATTAGGTTTGGGCGACTCTAAACTTTATTGCAGACACAATATTAGGTCCATATACAAAACATTAAACAAACAATAAAACAGAGAGATAGCCTACGTACCAGACTATATTCACTCCATACGGCCCCCCCAGATCAATTAAAAACATATAACCATTGCCTCCAGTGTTTCCAAAAGCAAGAGGAAAACTTTGTATCACTCTGTGATGTTAATTGAGGACACAATTAACACATTCTTTGACTCCTTCAGTCTACACATGAATCTATTCTAAACATAAAATTCCTCAATACAGCATGAAAGGTGGTTACATTTTTAGTCACAAACATTTCACTTGCAGTGTTCCATCTTGGGAGTTTCAGAAAGATTACATGCCATTATATTATATGCCACATGCGGTTTATTTAATTTTATTTAATTTTTCCACTGCTATAATGGCACCACAAGCAACCTGGTTACCATCAGGTTAGGTGTACCCTAGCATCATGTTAGGGTTACATTACACTAACAACAGGTTGAGGTGTCCACTGGGATATAAAAAGAGATGGGGACAGATACAAACAACAGGGACATGTGCTGATCATGACCCGGAGGTCCCTGATCGCAATCTGTCGGCTCACCAGTCACGGCAGAAGCTGTGACAAAGAGGCACCGCCTGGATGTAGGATCGCCGCTGGGGGTGTGGCCAGCGGGCCGCGTCAGGGGAACAGCGGTAGAAACAGGACACACGCGTCAGGAAGCCCTCGCAGCTATGAACGGAGTGGAGGTAACGAGAGAGAGAGAGAGAGAAATATGGTGGGTTAGTTAAGAGGACAGAGAGAGTGATGCACGCTAAACCACTTTTAACCTGGTGTCCCTGTTTTGTGCATGTCATTAAAGGCAAAAAAGGACAAAAAAGATGTACAACCTCCCAACACATTTCAGTTTTGGAGTGCAACGCCATTGTACAATGAGGTATAAAATAGGGCTTCAGTGGTTAAAAGATACAAACATGAGCCTTTTTTTTTACATATTCTATCCAGGGTAGGCTATAGGCCCTGCTTCACATTCTGTACTCAGACATTTATTGAGCCGTTTCCCCGGACAGCCCCAGCTTATAAGAAAGTGCAGTACTGTAACATCAAAGCACGAAGACCCTGTTGAGGCAGGTTTCAGTAACTTACGCAGGGCTGAGATTCCCACATTTGTCCCAGGCAGCATTCTTATTGTTGCCATTGGGAACACGAGAGATGTCCTTGATGTCATCTTCAGTGCAACAAGCATCTAGGGAGTCGGAACATGGAAATATGTTTGAAATTAAAAAGCTTGTAGAAGAACTGTCATCCTATAGCACACCTCATGGGGCATAGCAACTTAAAATCATAGATATTTGATAAAAGTATATATGATATAATAAGACAGTCACTCACTATCAGCATATAGGGTGCAATCTTTCAGGTATGGCTCTGGGCTAGGTGTGGCCTTGTGTTTGCCGTCTTGAAGACACACCCCCTCCGAGCAGATGCGACCAATCAGTGCAGTCACCAAGTAAGCACAAACCAATAGCAGTGAGTGTGAGTTGATACCCATTTCTCCAACCAGCAACAGGCCTATGAAAAAGTTAGCTGAGTTTCAGCACCATGGACAGCGACAAACAGGTGAGATGTGTGTTTGGCACACATCAAGCTATCGTTGCTATAGGCAGATGAAGTCTAGTCTGTAGTCTCTATACCTGAGTTAGTGTAGGCAGGTTGCCATTGCAACAACTGGTTATATCATTCAGTCAGACATGCGGGATTGTGTGACGTGTCACACCTTGTTCTATAAATCACATTGTCTTCAACTAACTGTA
>NC_139708.1:33090790-33115790 GCF_964188405.1 Protomyctophum parallelum | reverse complement strand
CTACGATTGAATCCAAAGATCTAAGCCAGTGGTAGGCAACCTGCTGCTCTAAAGCCGCAGGTGGCTCTTAGGCCCTCTCCTGTGGCATCATTTATTATTGTAGTATATAGGCATAAAGTTATTCTATATAAGAAACACATTTAATGGCCCAGGCCGTAGCGTAACGGTCTGGGCACTGGACTGGTGATCCAGTCGCGGTGTGCCGCGGGTTCGACTCCCGGACCCGACACAGCCTTTACCGCATGTCATCCCCCCATCTCTCTCCCGTTTCCTGTCAGCCTATACTTTCTATCCCTCTAAGCCGCAAAAAAATATCTTAAAAAAAAAAGAAAAAAACACATTTAATGAATGAGGCATCTTATAATAAGACATCTTTGTTTGTTTTCACCACCAATGCTGCTGGCTTACTGGCCTACTGATACTTGATTTGCTTTGCAAAATTAGCAATCAATAAAATGTAATATTGAAAGACCAGAAAAATCACAAATCATTAAAGTTTGCTTTATTAAATCAAACGTATTTTGTGGAACCAGATATAATTGTAATATTATTTTGGGCCAAACATGTCTCTTTCTTTACAATGCACAAATACAATTTTGAGGTAGCCTTCCTTTTTAGTTACTTCTATACACTACAATTACAGCATTTTACAGCTTTAGTTACTTGTTAGATGTTACTTTGCAGATTTCATAATTTATACAAAAATGAAATACAAAGTCGATCTACAATGTTATGAGCTTT
Organism: Protomyctophum parallelum; assembly: GCF_964188405.1. Taxonomy (NCBI): domain Eukaryota; kingdom Metazoa; phylum Chordata; class Actinopteri; order Myctophiformes; family Myctophidae; genus Protomyctophum; species Protomyctophum parallelum. The sequence continues at coordinate 33,115,049 of NC_139708.1, read as the reverse complement.
CTATGTATTTGAGTACTTATACTTTGGTATTCAAAGTATATTTGATGCTAAAACCTTTGTACATTGCAAGCTCCGAGACAGGTGCTCCCAATCTGATCAACTGGAGGCACACACAACACACAGAGATACCAAGTCTACAGACACCTACACACAACACACATAGATACCAAGTCTACAGACACCCACACACAACACAACACACAGAGATACCAAGTCTACAGACACCCACACACAACACAACACACAGAGATACCAAGTCTACAGACACCCACACACAACACAACACACAGAGATACCAAGTCTACAGACACCCACACACAACACAACACACAGAGATACCAAGTCTACAGACACCCACACACAACACAACACACAGAGATACCAAGTCTACAGACACCCACACACAACACAACACACAGAGATACCAAGTCTACAGACACCCACACACAACACAACACACAGAGATACCAAGTCTACAGACACCCACACACAACACAACACACAGAGATACCAAGTCTACAGACACGCACACACAACACACAGAGATACAAAGTCACACGGAATTTCTACTTTTTATACTACTTTTATACTTGTATGGCTTGAAGTGAGCCCACATTGTTTCTGTTGGAACACTTTTTTATAGTTTGACTTTAGTGTTTTTCATGTGTATCTGTGTAAATAGGGACTATCCAGGAGATCTTTGATTTGATTGATCTTTTCCCTGTCAATTGACCATTGATCTTTTTCCTGTGACTCTCAACTCTCTTGACTCTCATCAGCATTCTGAGCCATACAGTAGACCATACAGTAGAGCCATACAGTAGACCTGCACTTGAACCCTACAGCAGCCTCCTAAGTCGGGCTCACAACAACGTGTGTGTTGCAAATGCAGACCAAGTAGAGAGCCAACTCAGGTCAAGTATTGGGGGTTTACTATTATACAGTCTAATAGGATTTAAGGCTGTACTGTTTTGACTTCCTGATGGTTTGAAGCCTTGCAAATGTGCTGCTTTACTTAGCTGTATACTGATATACTGTCCCCACATGTAAACATTGTCCTTACTGAGGACCAATCAATCTCCTCAACATAATCAAAAGCGTTACCGACGACATTGATTGGTGAATGTGATGTTACATTTATGCACATCACTTGGCAAGGCTAGGTAAAAAAAAGTATTATAATAATTGCATATCACATTTCAACGCGAACAACGCTATTCAATTGGTTGGAATGACGTGTTCCTTCCACGTGCTGTGTCCAATCGGGTTAACGAAGGTGAAAAGAAGCGGCTTGGTCTCGTCATGCGTAGAAGGAGGAATGAGGTCAGTCCGTTGCTCTCCACAGATTGGCAGAGAGAGTCTAGCCCCCAAGATTACATTAGATGATTGACACCAAGGTTATAATAGTTAACTAAAACTAACTAAAAAACGAAAACTAGAATTAAAAAAACATTTTAGTTAACTGAAACTAAATAAAAAATAAAAATAAATTAAAAACGACAACTAAACTGAAACTGTATTGTGTGTTTACAAAACTAACTAAAACTAACTGAAATTATAGAAAAAATACCCTTAGTTATAGTTTTTATCAATATGTATATGCATTTCAGAAATTCATAATATAAACCTTTTAAATTCATTCGATTAATTTCCTCATTTCTCCAACAAGTTTTACGGCTGTTTTCAGCACCGTACGGCAGCATGTAGCCACACTTTACATTGCTTGTTTACATTCTGCACTGCCTGAAACTGACTGCATGTTACTTGGAAAATCAAACCCGTCTTAAGTGAGTGGTACTGTACTGTACTGTACTGTACTGTACTGTACTGTACTGTACTGTACTGTACTGTACTGTACTGTACTGTACTGTACTGTACTGTACTGTACTGTACTGTACTGTACTGTACTGTAAGCCCTCCTCCCTGGCCTGTGTGTGTCTGTGTGTTAGGCTGTGCAACAGTGACACTTGGTGGTGAACAAACGCTATTTTCGTGCTCGGACACTGCCAGGAAAAGTTGGAAGAAAGAGACAGTCCAATATGGGAGAGAGACGCAAGGAAGTGCCTTGTGGAAAAGGATGATAGTAAAATATGCGGAGCACTTCGGAAGGGTATAGGCCTATTATATAAGGATCAGGCATTTGTGGAATGAGCAACACAGCTAAATGTGTGGGTAGCACACATTTGCCAAAACATTTGCCAAAATGGCAAGTGGTTGGTATTTATTCACCCTTGCCACAACAGCTTGGTTTGGTATGGAACAGTATCTCTCTCACGGGCAAGACAGAACTTGTCATCACCAGCATGTGCACTTAAGCCTCTCCAGCTGATCCAAAATGCCGCAGCTCGCTTGGTCTTCAACCAACCAAAGGTATGGCTCCCCCATATCTTGCAAGTATGATTGAACCCTACAAACCCTCCCGCGCACTCAGATCAGCCAACGCAGGGAAGCTGGAAGTACCCTCACTAAAAACGCCTGGACAACGCTCCACACGTCCCAAACTCTTCTCCCTTCTGGCTCCAATACTGTGGAATGCACTTCCCATTGCAGTCAGAACTGCAGCATCACTCCCAATCTTCCACCGTAGTCTGAAAACCCACCTTTTCAGACTCCATCATGGCCCATAGCACTTACCCTACCCCCTTAGATAGCATTTCTGTAGACTTAGATAGCATTTGATACAGACTTATAGCATGTTATGTAGACAGCACTATAATTGCATTGTATATAGTCATAGCACGCCATAGTACATATGTATAGCATAGTAGTATATATGTATAGTTTATATGTATAGTTTCATTATATAGATATTCCACTGTTACTTTCTTAGCTTACGCATGTTTCATGATAAATGCTTTTATGTTTTTGTTCTTGCTTATTGTAAGTCGCTCTGGATTAAGAGCGCCAGCAAACATCCTAAATTGTAAATTGTAAATTGTCATCATTAAAGGCAATCTCAATGCAGTGAGATTCTGAAGCCAGTGGCGATCCCATATCTTCAGAATCTTGGACCTAACGCCATCCTCCAGGATGCCAACGCTCGCCCCGTAGAGCCAGGATCACAGAGTACCTCCAAAATGTAGGAGTGGAAATGCTAGACCTCAACCCAATTGAACACTTGTGGGATCAGCTTGGGCGTGCTGTACGAGTGCATGTGCTGTACATGCAACCAACAGAACCAAGTGTTGTTTTTTCCTTATTACTGTGGGAGAGTGCAATCATCCAATCCACTAAGCAACTCAAAGCAAGGGTTGGTATACCAACCATTTGCAATTTTGGCACATTTCTTGGGGGCGCTACCCACACGTTTAGCTGTGTTGCTCATTCCACGAATGCCCGATTCTTACAATCTATACAGACTATACCTCGTTGTACAGGTGACAACGATCAACGATTAAAATGAAACACAATACCAAATGGTATCATCAAAGTGGAGAAATAAAGGACCAAAGTTACGTTTCTGAACTTTTAGAGTTTATATTTTTAAATGGTATATCTTTTAGGTTTTATTACACAATACTTATTGATCTTTTTTAATCCTATACCTGACAAATAAACCAAAGTACAAAAAAAAAAAAAAAACTAAACTATAACTAAACTAAAACTAAGCATTTCAACAAAATCAAAACTAAATCAAAACTAGCAAACCCGCTCTAAAAACTAACTAAAGCTAACTGAATTAGAAAAAAACAAGTCAAAACTAACTAAAACTAAACTATAATGAAAAAACCAAAACTATTATAACCTTGATTGACACTGGGTGAAAAAATGGGTTGCAAACATTTAGGAAAAAGAAACAAATAAGGCAAATCAAAGTGTTGTACATAAAACAAAAGAAACACATTATAAAAGGACATTTGAATTCAGTAAAGGGAATGAAAGGGGAAAAAGAATGTTAACATACTTGCCTCCTTACAGTAATAGTAAACACCTATTCCGGTCAGGACACAGAGCAAAATTACAGTGCAGAAGACTAGTGTAATTAAAGAAATCTCAATATAAGGCAGCGGCAAACAGATTTTTTCTCTTTTTTTAAATTAGTTAATATTCAAAACCATTTTTTGGCAAATCTGTCAGTCCTATATCTACCTTCTCTGGTAAGTGTTTGTCGAGAGAACAGAATGGTGGTCACTCAAGATCTTGTAACTGGTAAGACTGGGCCGGTCAGGATGAGTATGGGGGTACACAACAAGTTGTTCCTACATGTGCTTAAATCCATGCCATTTGCTATCTTACAAAGTAGGGTGGTTGGATGATGGAGTAACATCAAATTCAATAGATTTTCTTTCACCCGCCTACACATATAGGGATAGGAATTGACAAGTATGGAGCTATATGTATGTGTGTATGATGTAGCTTGTTTTCCTTGTTTGTTTTCCTCACTCAGCCCCACGTCTTGCGTGCGTGTTGTTGTTACTGCCCCTGGCCTTTAATCTCACTTCCCCTCAGAGCTGGTGTTCCAACATAATCCCCTGGCCACCTGCGTCTCTCTCTCTCTCCCCATGCCCTCCCAAGGCAATGTGGCCTCAGCGGGCAGAAGGACAGCTTCATGTGGCCTAGATTCTACTGCCTAAAACCAGCGTGCACAGTGAAATTGGTGACATGCCACCGACATGATTGGTTTTGGCAACAGAGCCTTTCCAGAGACCCACAGAGGGCAGACAAACAAACTAACAGGCAGATTGACTGGAAGTCAAGTGGTCTCTGTGGAGAATTTAAGATAATCTATCTTAAGTTCTTAGTTGTCAAGAATCAAGAATCAAGAGGGTTTGTCGCTACTCATACAGGTTCAAGTGTTGTAAGGTCTATAATATTATACTGTGCTTACCACAACGTAACAAAAATAACAACAATAAAAATATATTATAAATGTAAAGCCCACGAGGAATAAGAAAATATGCAATAAGGCATAACCATGTACAGATACCTAAATGTATATATATGCATTGGTCAGTTTGAGTTTTTTGTAATTACTGTATAGATCTTTTCGAGCCTTGAGCCCATTGCATTGACACCACAAACTGCAAGTCTGTATCGTCACAAACTGTCAGTTTCCCAGGGTGTTGCCTACATTTGTAGTTGTACAAAACTAGCACATCCTTCTGAAATAAGTATTGTTACTTGACTTAAATATACCCTACTAGATGTAAGATCACAATTGTTCAAATCTATTCAAGTACAAAAGTAGCTTTTTTGACTACTCTGTACTAGAGGGGATAGCCTATGGTTTATCCATGTTTTATCCCTGTTTCTGGTCAGACTGAATGCATGCATTTCTTTTTGGGAAATTTATTTTATTAATTACTTGCGCAAGCAGAGCGCGCAAGTAAAGTTGTTTGTCCGGTGCTCCGATGCGTATGCCGTAGCTGCATGATTTGCTTTACAGAGCAATGGAGAAAACTCCGATTTGAGAGTGACGTAACGTCATTTGAGAGTGACGTAATGAAGATATGTACCAATGCCAGGGTATAACTGGCTCTCGATGGTGACGTAATAAAGGTAGGTTTCTGATTACATACATGTATACATAGAGGCAATACCTTTAATCCACCCGACACTGAAACATATCTTTATTACGTCACTCTCAAATGTTTTCTCCATTGCTCTGTAAAGCAAATCATGCAGCCACGGCATACGCACAAAACAACCCAAGTAACCTTACACTACTCATCAACTTACAAATTACATATACATATTATACAACTTACTGTACATATAGATACATATATATGTAAGTTGTACTGTTTATATGAAGATATGTACCTTTATGTTTCAGTGTCGGGTGGATTAAAGGTAATGCCTCATGTATGTAATCTGAAACCATTACGTCACCATCGAGAGCCACTTATACCCTGTCATTGGTACATGTCTTCATTACGTCACTCTCAAATCATGCAGCCACGGCATACGCATAAAACAACCCAAGTAACCACAGTATACTACTCATCAACTTACAAATTACATATACATATATACAACTTACATATACATACATGTATATATAAGTAAGTTGTATGTAATCTGAAACCTACCTTTTATTACGTCACCATCGAGAGTCAGTTATACCCTGGCATTGGTACATATAATTTGTTTTACAAAGAGGCTGAGATTTGAGAGTTCGTAGCAGTCGTCAGTACTTGCGCGCTCTGCTTGTGCACTAGTAGGCCATTTATGGCCTACTTGTGTGCAACACGCAAGTAGGCACTCGACAGAGTGCAGTTCTAGTTTTTTTATGTTTGTCTTATCTAGACAAACATTAAAAACGCCATTGACATTGGACAGAGTTTAATGTTTGTTTTGTCACTAACACAAACATTAAATGCCATTAACAATGAACAGAGTTTAATGTTTGTTTTGTCTGTCACTGAGCAAATCGGCATATGATGTTATGTTATGATATTGCGATGATGTAATATGATTAGGGTGGATAAAGCGCCCCTCACTTCACATGGATGTGATTTGTTGTATAATATAGGGCTTAAGTCGTTATGAAAATAATAAAATAAAGAATAAATCTACTTACAGTACCTGTAAGGAAAGGCGAGTTACTGCATTTAGAACGTACCAAAAAACGAGTACAGTACAGTACAGTAAAATGAGGAACCTTGCAGCTACAGTATAGTTGCATTCGGTTGCTTGCATGGGCATCTCTGGGCATCTCCATGGCCTCACACAGGTCCTCTGTTATTCACCAGACAATCATAACCGTGGAATGGGGAGTCACCACACTGCAAACGATGTGGGTTAATTTTACTATAGAGTGTAAAATTGACCTGTTAGGGTCCATTATTACTGTGCATGGCAGTTTATTTGTGGGGATGAGAGGAGAGGGACGAGAGGCAGACAGGACCAGTGGTCCATGGGATAATTAGAGGCAGAATAATGCTCTCCTTTGTGTGGTGGAGCTATTCATGGAACAGAGAGGAGGACAAACAGCTAGGACAGGAGTGCTCTCTGCGCTGCACATGTAGCCAAACCCTCTGCATTCATTTAACGTCTATACACTGTAGGTATATACAGTTGTACACTCTCTGAAATTAAATTAAAGAAGATTTTGGGAACACTTAAATACATTTAGCTAGAGTGGTGGCATGTTTATATCTTGTAGCAGTGTTCACCAATACCACCCAGTGATGTATTCTGCCATCACTCGTATGACCTGACGACATTACTGAAATATATTCTGATGTCACCGTGTGGTGGGAGAACTAAAGGTAGGAGTTTCAGCTTGTATGGGGTTTGTTTATTTGATTGATTTCTGGGTCCTCCCCAAAACCAAAACCTTTTTACATGTATTTCTGGAAATAATATTCAGAATATCACCAAATGTGCACTACTCACAGAGAGTTGTTGAATGCAATAAAGCAAAGATTTAAACAATAAAAATTTATTATAGGCAGAAATTGAATAGGGAAAACAGGTTCCATAGACATTTCTTTAGCATTTCAAATACTCTCTTTCTATATATTTGAATGTTTTCTTTGAATAACACTGCTAATACTGCTAATTTGACTGAATGAATGAATCATAAATTGGATCCAAAATAGACTAATCAATTATATTATACAGTACAATGCGACCCAACATTTGAAGTTATAAGGTTCTAGAACTCTTCCTGCTGGCAGCATTTCTTTTTCCTATTTGTCCTTAGCACGATATGTTTAGATCTCACACTTTTTGTGGTGGTTCTGCCTTTTCATACAATAACTGCATGGTTCCATGACGCCTTATGTCAACAGCAGACTCTCCACAGAACTGCAGAGCAAAATGTTTTGTCTGTGGCACCAAACAGCAGTTGGTACTAATTGGTAAATGGTGCATTTATATAGTGCCTTTATCCAAGGCGCTTTACATAGATTGTGTATCAATTCACCCATTCACACACACATTCATACACCGATGGCGGCGGAAACCATGCAAGGCACCAAGCAGCACATCAGGAGTTCAGTGTCTTGCTCAAGGACACTTCGACACTAACTCTGGGGGAGCCCGGGTTCGAACTAGCAACCTTGCGGTTACCATCCAGCCACTCTACCCCTGAGCCACCGCCGCCCCGGTTATCTTGGCTTTTACAGTAGTCCTACGTCTCTAGGTCGTCCTCAGACGAGCCCTCCATCGTCACCTCCAGTCATCCCGGTTCTCCATACAGCCAGCTCGTTGAGTACATCCACATTTGTTAGTATGGGACTTCTTTGTGACCGGTTCCCACAGCACCAGTCTGCTGGCTGGGGGCCCTTGGTGCCTCCGGCAGTGTCCTGCGAGTCTCATTCTCCTAGCTGCTATTTTGTCGCTCACCCTGAATATCCCGGCATACAGTATCTCGTTGGTAACATGTGTACTCTTGCTGATGTTGAGCACTACATGTAACATTCTGGTGTAACACCCGTCTAGAGCCTTCTGCAGAGTTGGCTTCAGTGTCCAGCATTCACTGCCATATAGGAGAACAGATTCTACCGTCACGTAGAAGGAGCTGAGTTTGATTTGTCGGGGGTTCCATACACTGGCCATGCCATTCAGGGCCCTCCATGCACGTGCCTTCCTCACTTTTAGATCTTGCTCTGTTGAGTTGACCCATGAGCCCAGGTACTTGAAGTCATTCAGAGCAGTGCCTCCTGCTGTGAGAGGTGGATGTTCCGTTTGGATGTTATAGGTGATCACCTCAGTTTTCTTGGCATACAGCCGAAGGCCAACCTTGGCACACTCAGACTCCACTCTGCTCAAGAGCTCCTGTGCTTGCTCCATGGAGAGCAGGCTGATGTCATCCGCGTAGTCTGATGCATAATAGAATGATATTACTGATATCTGATATTACTGATACTGATATTAATGATATACTGCACTGTATGCAGTTCACTATCATGCAGAAATATCATCTATTACACATAAATTAATCTTCTGTTAGAGGTAGAGAGGAAGGCATGTCTGAAGTGGTTGCTCAACTCATCCACAGTGGTACACTAAACCCCTTTCTCGTTCTTCTTGTGGACATACAAATGAGTGGATAACCTCTCTACAGCCACAGCAATGACTCGTCAAGATGTGTGACTTTCCTCTGCAGCTGCAGCAATGACTCCTCAAGATGTGTGACTTTCCTCCAAGTGCTTCTGAAGTTTTGTGACACTGGTTATGTAATAGCAAATGCAGAAAGCATAGCCTTGTTGCCAATGCTTGTCAAGTACCTCCTGTAATTTGGTACTTTTGTATGGTCCTCCATCCCAAATTGTGCCACTGCTTTGTCTGACAACCAAATATTTGAATGCCATAAAAAAAAGCTCCTCCAGAACCAGCCAAGAAATGAGACAGACATGGAAATGGTAGAGGAAATCCAAAACCACTATACTGTTCCTGAAGATCTTGTAATCACTGTCACCACTCACTTTGCCTGAAAAGGTGGCAAAAGGTTTGTTGTGTTGCCTCTAAGATGCTCAACATCAAAAACAACATAGAGCAGTTGCCTAGCAAAGGACACGAGAATAAAACATTTCTGGGAACCAGAGAAAAGAAAACCCCCAGTAAACACCTGCATTGAAAGATAAGTGTGACATTAAACATCTTCATTTGAAAACAATTCTGGTCTGACATCAGTGAGATGACACTTTTGCCATTGTGTAGCTCTTGTATTATGTAAGTTGCAGCATGGCTCAGCTTCTGCCCTAATGCACAAAGGTATGTACAGCCAAACAGGGGTTTGTGCCAATCAATACAATCTGTGAAAAGCTGGGGAAAGCTTTATGCCAGTGCCTGAACGAGCTGTGATACGATGAGCCGATTTATTTTTTAACAGGAACAACATTTCAGAAACACTGAAATGCAATGAAAGGCCTAAGTCACTTTGGCGTGACAAAACTCTTGAGTCATTGCTTGTAGCCAAGGTTATATGTACCCATTCTGTATGACCACAAGAAGAATGAGAAGGGGGTTGAGTGTGTGGATGAGTACTGTATGTACTGTATGTACAAGGCTGGCTACCACCTCATACAGTACATGCCTGCTTCTCAACCGTCCCTAACTGAAGATTCATTTAGGCGTTTAGGTTGTGCTTTGTTCTACCTCGGGTAGGGATATTTCAACTTTTGGGGGCCTTAGTTCCTCTACTATGGTTAATACTGAGGATTTTGCTGTGTGCATAGTATCCTTTCTTTCCATTGCCAGACTATAAATCTCCCTTTGATGCGGAAGAGGAAATAAAACATGATCTACATTTACAGATACTTTGACTTTGATCCATTGACCTATTTGTCTGAAGCTGGCATTTGAAGTTTTATTGACCTGACATTTGTATAATGCTAGAGATTAGAACAGACGAGAACTGGCAGATCATATCAGAAGTCCCTTCACGAACTGCAGAAAAACTGTGTGTGTGCATGTGCGTGTGCATGCATGTGCGTGTGTGTGTGTGTGTGTGAGTGTGTGTGTGTGTGTGTGTGTGTGTGTGTGTGTGTGTGCGTGCATGCGTGTGTGTGTGTGTGTGTGTGTGTGTGTGTGTGTGTGTGTGTGTGTGTGTGTGTGTGTGTGTGTGTGTGTGTGTGTGTGTGTGTGTGTGTGTGTGTGTGTGTGTGTGTGTGTGTGTGTGTGTGTGTGTGTGTGTAAACACACTATACCTTTGACAGCAAAACAAGACAGGAATAGGAGTCTGATAGTTATTGTGGGCATGGAATAATTCAACCAGTTTTCCCATGGCTTCCATGGCTTAAAATTGTTTTTCCAAATTGTTTACCAAGTTGCAAAGAATCTTGAGGTCTTCATTCTCACACACAGGCTACACTATATGAAGAGATGATGATTCAGTCAGTACCTTCTCCCTGCTGTCACTCACACTGACTAATGTGTGTGTATACATAATACTCTCTGTAGAAATATAAGAATAGCTAGAGGGTTTAGAATCCATATGGGCCAGTATAGACAGGACCTGTTTTTGGCATCAATTTATCAAGAAGAAATCCTATATAGATGACATCTGAGATGTATTATCCTATACATAGAATTAGAACCCTGACCCGCTCCCACAAAAGTCATTCTGATCGTGTGTAAATTATATACGGCATAATGTTTTTCCCTGTTGCCTCAATTATCTCCCGTATTCAACATCACCTGACAATGTGACCTTTAATGTCAAAGGCATCCTTTACTGTGGCTATATAGGCTGCTGTCAAAGAAAGGTCACATACTACACCACCAGACTACCAGTACACAGAAATGTCATCAGGTGGAGATCAAATTGCCTGTGATATCAAATGAATATTGATGCTGCAATTCAATGCTTCATCACAAGTATGGAGAGACTAAAGTGGTAAAAAAGATAGTGATATGTGAGAGGCTGCGATGCAAGTGTTTGTGTAGACTACATTATACCACTTTCAACCTGGTTGTCCCTATTTTGGACATTTTTGGGTGCCCCGGGAGCGCACTCGCCTATTAGTTTGTATTAGCAGTGTGCCTATATCCGAATGCTCCCGTTATTATAGGTGTCATTTGTAAATGCAAACATGGCAAACAATAGCTGACCCAAAAGCTCATAGCGTGTCGTGATGATGTGACACTTTGTGTGTGGTTAAAGTGTTTTGCCTTTAAAGCATTTCATGCTGTGGATTTTATGAGTTAAGGTTCTGTAAATTTTTTACCTTAAACCCAAGACCCCAATTTTACAGTGTCAGAGTTAAATAAAAATAACACCCAGGTGTGTGGACTAGTGATGTTTCCAATCAGACTTTTTATGAAGGTCTGCTGTCAAACTTATTTCAGTGTATTATGTATTATAAAGATGTTTTCCATACAGAATTTGGACATAATTGAAGTCCTGCTTATTTGTAAAATTATTCTGGATTTCAATATTGTTCTCAATGTTGTAATGAATTATGAGCTGTGTTTGAGCTACACAAACGTTATCGTTAGTATTAATATATTAATAATATAATAAGATACAAAAATATGATATATAAACATATATAATAACATCTTGACAGCATTTGAGAATATGGCTATAGTGTGTCTATCATTTTTCTTTGTTTTTATGCAATCAATGGTTTGACACATTTATGACCATCTACAACTACAGTTATTTTCATTTGAATAACGGTTCAAGCTCCCCACCCTGTGGTGAAACATAATCAGTACATGCTAAGTTATTGTTCTCAATTTGTTAGACTCCTTGCATTCCTATTGACAGCAGGACTGTTAGTACATCACACTGCTCTTTTGGAAAGGAAGGACTCATCTGGACTCAGCTGTCGTATTGAGGAATGCCTGTCTGAATGTCGCACTGACACACCAGACCAATACATTCTAAAATACTCAGATGATACAGTTTTGATTTCTCTCCTAGATAGTTCCAGTGATCCTGGACTGCACCAACACAGAGTAAATAAGGTGGTTGAATGGAGTGATAACAACGCTCTCATCATTAACACAAAAAAGACAGAAGAGATTGTTTTTGGTACACCACCAGAGATACACAGATCCTCCATTACTATTCATGGTGAACAGATCAACCAGGTATGTTCGTACAAATACCTAGGAGTAGTAATAGACCATCTTTTGTCATGGAAAGATCAGATTGATTCAGTGTGTAAGAAAACAAAGCAAAGAATCTACTTCCTTTGCCGTCTAAGATCCTTCGGTGCTAGTAGACGGATTCTTCTTTTGTTTTTCACTTCTGTTATTATGAGTGTTCTTCAGTACTGTAGTACCACCTGGTATGGATGTTTGTCTGCAGCCCTAAAGTCACAACTGCTGCAACAACTGAACATTTGTTCAAAGATTGTTGGACAACAACTTCAGAAACTTTATACATCCACATATGATAACAGCATCCTAAGGTTAGCAAGGAATATCACCTCTAATACTAAGCATGTGTTGTATGGAGAATATAGGTTGCTACCTTCAGGAAGGAGATATGGTGTACCAGCATACAATAAGGTCAGACTAAAGAGGTCCTTTGTCTACCAATCGACCTTGAGGCTTAATCAGGAGATGTAGTAGCCACAGGATAATCTAAGCGGTGGATATTGCTCATGTCTTTATGTATGTAAATTGTCCTGTTTGTGTTTTGTTATGTGTTTCTGCATACTTGGCTGCTGTGTCGCAAGACAAATTTCAGTGTGAACTGACAATAAAGTACTATATCATACTATATCATATCACTTTGACACACTTTTATCTGGCCAATCCACCAGTAGCCTATGTTGAGTTGAAGTGAGTTGAGTCAAGCTTAAATTCATCAAATTCTTTCACTCTAAATTAACACTTTACGTCCAAAGGTGTGAAAGGTGTGCGAAGGTGTGAAAGAAGTAGCGTCCAGATCTCTAGATTTGACTAGATTTTGAGAGTATGATCAGCATTCAGCCTTTTGTTGTTAATAAGCTCTGTACATAAATGTAGTCCAAGCAGCAGATTTGAACTGGAAACATGTGAAGGTGTCATACAGTACAGTACAGTACAGTACAGTAGCATGTGTGTTTGCAGTTCAAACAGCTATTCCAACTTCTGAAAACCTGGGACTACATGCAAAGCGCCAATTTGGCCTTAACCATCGCTCCTGGGTGTGTTTCCAAAGTGCATGTATGAACAGTGTAGGTGGACAAAATCATGCTAGCAATCAACTAGTCATTTCAATCAATCAATCCAGTCATATTGTAGCCCAGTAACAAAGAAGCCCATCGGAAATGAATGAGCTCAGTTATTTTGAGGTGCAAATTGGTTTTTGATTGTGAGAGAAAACAGACTTCAGTCAGACAACAGTAAGCCCTTTTTACTTTATTGATTGATTGATTGATTGATTGATTGATTGATTGATTGATTGATTACTTTATTCATCATCATCATTTTTCGACTGCGGTCGAGATCATGGATTTCACAATGCCACGCCAGACTTTCCGGTCCTTCATTGCCATACCATGCAGTTCCTGCTTACTGCGACAGTTTTCTACCTCTGGTCTGTTTTGAGGCAGGATTCCAGAGAAGAAGGGAAGATATAACACCATTATCAGCTCTGTAGCAGTGGCCAGCAAACTGTGTTCTTCTAGATCGGACTAGTGAAGAAACATGGGAAAGGTTGCCGTATATTAGATTAGTCGATGGGTGGCTCTTCCAAGAGAGATTTTATGCTCTCATTAGAAGGCGGGTGTAAATGCCATCCAACAGTTTCTCTAATTCTCTTTTAAAGTGTCCATGTCTCGGAGCCATAGAGTAGAATTGGCTCAACGGTTGTCCTAAATATTTTTACTTTGGACATTTTACTAAGCTGGGATGACCAGATCTTATGCATGTCATTGCAGGCTGACCACGCCATACCCTTCCTAGTTTGAAAGTCTTTTTGGGAAGAAGATAAGATATATATGAACCCAAATACTTGTCATCAACCTGTTTCAGAGGAGTGTTGTTAAGTGTTTTTATAATGTGGTTATTGTTGGATTTGCATATATTTACATATTCAGTTTCTGTCTTGTTGAGATAAAGACAGTTTGCAGAAAAAAAGCACAGGAAAGTACAGCTCTTTCCATTGGGGTCCTTCATACTCCTCATAATTCCTGGAACACCCTTATGTTTTGTTGTTCTCTCTCTCTCATACACACAGATTACTCTTGTGGTGGGGCGTGTACTTTATCTTGGTTCATTTCCTCTGCTCACAGGGATATAGGAGAAAAATTGAATGACAAGCATAGAGGGGAAGACGCTGAGTTATGAACAGATTAGTGCACACTGCACGCACATGTGCACACAAGCACGCACATGTATGTTGCATGCCCATGTGTGTTGTATACACGCAAAAACGTGAGTGTGCGTGCGTGCGTGCATGCGTGCGTGACCGGGAGATGATAAATCACACGACAGGCCCCAGACAGATTCATGTTTGTATTACAAGCAGTGTCTCCCTCTTTCAGATGGATGGTAGGGGGACGTCCTCGTCCTCATTTGTCCCATAACTTCACCTTTGGGATGACATGTCACATCAACAATAGACACCGCTGTATGCAACCAAAGGAGATATTAGGCTTCTGGGCTACAGGAAGGGCTACAGTACACTCAAACCCCCACCCCCAGTTACCAACTGGAATCAAACTCAGTTCCAAAGATCTACCACTACCATCTTCTAGAGGAGAATCACCCCTTCGGCAAGGGACGGGCTTCTGGTTTTCAGACAGGATTAGCAAACAAACCACAGTGCATAAAATGTAAACTAAAAGAAAGAGGTCACACGAGTCAACCACGATGCAGAATACATTTATGATACAGAGATAGTCAGCATTGTGACTGCTGAGGGTGAAGCGGTTTCAGGCAGAACTACTTACTTGCATGAAAAGCAACAATGACAGCATGAACAGAACTCTATAAGCTGTAATGTAATAGCTTATGGAGTTCATGGGTTTTTATCTTATTTCAGTGCTGAAAAAACATAATTGGAGATTAAGCCTGAGCCCTGGACACACATCGATACTAATGTGATCATATTATTGAACATTCACAGACATATCTGATTCCTGCTGGACTGAAATATAGTCCTGTACCATGAGTTTTCTTTTTACAGCACCCAGGCATGTTGTCTTGCTCAATTGGTGCACACACACACACACACACACACACACACACACACACACACACACACACACACACACACACACACACACACACACAAAGACAGGAAAGTACAGCTCTTTCCATTGGGGTCCTTCATAGTTCATACTCCTCATAATTCCTCGAACACCCTTATGTTTTG
This sequence comes from Protomyctophum parallelum, assembly GCF_964188405.1. Lineage (NCBI taxonomy): Eukaryota > Metazoa > Chordata > Actinopteri > Myctophiformes > Myctophidae > Protomyctophum > Protomyctophum parallelum. Next base: position 33,099,337 of record NC_139708.1, on the reverse strand, counting down.
TTGTTATCTCTCTCTCTCATACACACAGATTACTCTTGTGGTGGGGCGTGTACTTTATCTTGGTTCATTTCCTCTGCTCACAGGGATAATCACATACGTGTGTGTGTGTGTGTGTGTGTGTGTGTGTGTGTGTGTGTGTGTGTGTGTGTGTGTGTGTGTGTGTGTGTGTGTGTGTGTGTGTGTGTGTGTGTGTGTGTGTGTGTGTGTGTGTGCATGTGTGTTTGTTTGTGTAAACAATGATCTGAATTTAATCCATTCTACAAAAGCACTTTCCTTTGATGTTGTCATCTGCCTTTGATCTCTCTCTCTCTCATTCTCTATTTCTCTCCTTTCTTTCTCTCCCTCTCTTAATGGAGCCAAGTAATAATGCATTAAAAAGGTATTTCCCTCTCAGTCTCTCTCTCTCTATACGTTTAGCACAGATCAATTGATCAAAGTGTATCATTACACAGCATGTGCCATGCAGCAAGGTTTTCATTATAAAACTACTGAAGGTCTCTCAGACAACTCAGTGTCAGTGTACTATACATACTGTACATGTATAGTTCATTTAAGTGTTGTACAACCAAGAACAATACATTACACATACCCAGTGTTTTCCCTCTGTGTTTTGCCCATTACATGCACACATGTACACATGTTTGCATCGTTGTTATTACTGTATTGTATGTGTGTATGCATAGTACTGTATGAGCGTGTGCAGTGTGACTGTGTGTGTGTGTGTGTGTGTGTGTGTGTGTGTGTGTGTGTGTGTGTGTGTGTGTGTGTGTGTGTTTGTGTGTGATCCCTTTACACATCGACAGGACGTCTATGACTAGTACTACTGATGGCATTAGCTCAGTGCTAACTTAAGAACATCTTTACCCCATTGACTTACTTAGAGTTGAGCATGGCACGTATCACTATAGCAGGTAATGGTGTTACTGTAGGTAATCTATGCCTCGTATTGAACCACTCTGGAAGTATGCAGGAGGGTAGAAAGTAGGACATGATAAAGAAAGACGATATTGAATTGAATCAATGTAAAATGATAAATGAAATACTTTACCCTTGGACAATTTTGTGAGTGAAATACAGTATTTAACATAAGCAGAGTACTTTTACTGATGAGGAAGCATATGGGAGACAGATGGTGGTGGATACAGCATTGCTTGATACTATAGAAGACTATACTTCTGGACAATAAAGTGAGAGAGGGAGTAGAATTATCCTTCTTCCACATTAATTATTTGTCACAATATTTGATGTATGAAATATGAACAGATTTGTTGCTGCATTTCAGCCTGTATGCTACAAGCTATACTACACTCAAATAGAGCTACACAAATATACGTCTTTGCAGCTCTCACCACAAGGTGGCATACTGGTGCGTGCCATCCACAGTTCATCCACAGTTCCACACACACCAGGGGAATAAAGAAGTTCCTACTCAATTACAAATACTCTTGGCTGAACAGATCCAGAGTACTCTAGTATTGTTCTCACTAAAGACAGAAGAGGCTGTGTTCACAGTTCACATGCCGGTCACTTTACTCTCACTTAAAGGGATATTTCACTTAATCCAATTTTTGGGGTGTCATTTTATCGTCTACTCTGGCTTTTGGGAGCACCCCAGGGCCGTTTTTAAGTTGCTTGAATCAGTATTTAGATATTTGATATTAATTTTATCAGAGACGCCCTTCGTATACAAACCCATTGTAACTTCATACTCCATTTTAATCATGATAGATTCATCGAAAACACCCGTACTTGGATCTAAATACTGAATCGAGCAACTTAGACGCTCTCTAAGGTCCTGAGTAAGACGATAAAATGACCCAATTTATATTTTAAAGTGAAATATCCCTTTAATAGTATATGGCTACCGGGCCAGCACGTGAAGATGGTCAATTGGGATAACAAATAGTGCAGAGAGGAGGAGATGAAGGAGGGCAATAACCAGGCCAACATCACAAGTATTTGCCCTCCTTTTGTTTCTTGTCTCAACCTCTGGTTTGTGTCTGACTGTGAAACCCAACAGGGTCCCTGGTGCCTTTCTTATACAGCCACATCTGTGTCCTCTGGGGATGAGGGTGGTCTAGTGTTCACATGTGCACACATGAGCATGAGCATGCATAAAACTCTGTCTTTAGGAAAGTAATTAAATATAGGCATTGTGGTGTGCGTGTGTGTGTGTGTGTGTGTGTGTGTGTGTGTGTGTGTGTGTGTGTGTGTGTGTGTGTGTGTGTGTGTGTGTGTGTGTGTGTGTGTGTGTGTGTGTGTGTGTGTGTGTGTGTGTGTGTGTGTGTGTGTGTGTGCGCGTGCGTGCGTGCGACCCAGTTGTGATGGACGGTGCAAGGTGGGGGGTGTATTGTGTTTTGACACCGTGTGGAGTAATGAATCAGACAGATGGGAGTCACACACTCTCTCACTCTGTGGGAAGACAGAGAGACAGACTCAGATAAACAATGCTGCTGCATAGTGCATAGTGTATACGCACCTAATAATATAATACACAATACAGCAACCAATATGTCGTGACTGATACGCCTTATACTTCTCATAACCATTTCCAGAATTATTGTTATATTATTTTTGTACAGCCTATTATGGTTCAAGAGTTATATAGCCAAAATGTTAAGCACCACCATGAGGTCGATGAGCTGGAGTGTTTTTCTTGGCCTACTAGCAGTGTACCACAGACCATAGTTGACACAGATTGGTCCTGTGGTTTCTGAGATTAGCTGTGCATGCACGGATTGCACGCACGCACGGTCGCACGCACGCATGCATGCACGCACGCACGCAATGTCAACACACAAACAGAGATGAAAACATAATCTCTGCCTCCTGGCTTTCCGGCCTGGCAGACATAGTCGAACAAACAACAGACACTGAATGGATCATGATGAGTTGTGTCACGATGTCATTGTAAACAAAGCATCACAACCCAATTGTCTGATTCCTTAAAGATACAGAGAATTAAAAAGAAACTGTCTATAACTGGGTGTTCTGAAGTGTGTATCTGAATGATTTAAAGTACTTGGAATGTAACCAGAAAACTGTAGTCATTAAAATGCAAGGGCCCTTTAGGGCAGCACGGCAGAAACCAAAACCATATCATACAAATTATGTTAAATAAAACCTATCAATCGTCTTCAACATGCACGTTGTGGACAATCTCACCTTTGGCGATGCAACACGTTATTGTGACTTGTGCAACAACTGGACAACTGGATATCCATACATTTAGGTCAGATCAGCGGTTCTGGACAAATGCATATCCGAACGACTCGGTGGTCGGTCACGTATATAACTATATACACATGACAAAATATGGGCATAGCGGTCGGCTCATATCAGATTTGTTTATGGCTATGTCTGAGTCATAATAACATGACTATGGCTATGGGTGTTTGTGTTCCCTGTTGTGTCATCCCTTACTATCAATTTATTTAACCGCTGTATTACGTTGCACTATAATTATATCTGTTGGAAGATACACTGCACATGCATGTTGTGTGAACGCATGCCCCTTCGGTTATGCAATACATAGTGGTATAATGAAATGAAATGAAAAAAAAACATAAATGGTATTGCACTCTAAATGATTCAATGTGCAGGAGTGGTGCTGTCTGATGCTGAGCAAACAGCTCAGTAGAAGAATGTTCCGGATGAGACAAGAGGCCGTGAACCGGAAATCATTTCTCTGTTCCCATCTGTGCTTCCGCACTGGGTATGTGCGTGCATGCGTGCACACGTTTGTCCACGTTTGGTATCATGGGATTGCACAAGGCCTCCCTTTATTACACCATGCTACCAACTTTACCCTAACACATGCACACACTCAAACACACAAACACATCTTGTTATACTTGTGAGGACTACATTAATGACCTAAGTTCTAACCCTAAAACAGCAAACTTTGATAATACCACGTCTTCACGTGGTATTATCTTTCTAGCCTAGTGAGGACATTTGGTTCTCACAGAGATACATACAAACTTACATGCACAACCCCACACACTGTGCCACAACACTCTTTCTGAAAGGAGACAGCTGTATTGCCACAGTCCAACATTCTGTCCTTGGACACCGTTAGTGTGTGGGTGTTGGATACGAATCAAGTTGAATAAAGAGCAGGCTGTTTGTGTGGGGCTGAGGAACCAATTGTTTAGTAAGCTAATTCTTACATTTTGTCAGGGAGGTCCAAATAAACCGGAGAAAGTAAATAAATGTTTACAGACGTAGAGTGAATGTGGTGTTAACTCTGACTCTGATCTCGGCCCAGCTCGTTCAGGTCCGAGGCAAAAGTCTGAAAAATGAGATGTGACTTTTTGCTGTCTAATGGCAATTAAATAAATTCCAGGGATAAAACCGGAAATCATTAGCTTATCCTTAACAAAGTGAACAGCTGTACACTGTAGGCAGTGGGATTACAGATATGGTTATGTAAGAGGACATGACTCTGCCTATAAAGAGCTAAGCATTCTGTGGCTCTAAAACGGAAATAACAAACCCTCCACACATTTCAATGAATGTGCATCACTGTGACCTGTGCCTGGCTGTCAGCCTGCTATACGGTCATTCTGGTGGACAAAAAAAACACAATTCAGAGTGCTGCATCATGCACATGCGTGCATGATGTACATATCTGAACGGCATAAGAAACCAGAGAATGCAAAGCGCTGCTGTCAGCAGCGAGTCCAGCTAGTTCTCTGACTGCCAGTCTTGACAGCTCCATTTAATCAAGCAAATCACAGCCCATGCTTACAAGTGCCTTTTTTTATCCTTACTAGATTTGTGCATTTGGTAGCACAATGAGCCATACTATTTGAAAAGCTTCACCGAGTTCAGCACAGGGAGATTTGTTAAATGTAGCTTTATGTAGCCTTGTGTTTCAGTATTATATGACATGATTGTGTGCGGAGTCGGACAGAGCGTGCAGTATGAGCCAGACTGTTTAACTGGAGGGGGGAAGCCATCAGCTGATGATGGCTGCTCAGGTGGTTATGACTCGAGGAGCACTCTGGGTGATTTGTGAAGCGGGTGTCTTGATCTGGGACACTTAAACATAGACATCTTATGGGTATAATTGGTAGGCCTGGAGGAATACCGGTGACCTTCAGATTACCCACTCAGCTATGGCCACCCCCAAAAGTAACCAGCGAATATTGAGGCTTGCTGAAACGTAGCCACTTGAACCCTAGCGTCCCTATCATAGACTGTAAAAAGATATGGACAAAGTGTTCTCCGGGTCTGATATGGACGTAAAATGAAGCCTGTCAGTCCTTGAATTGTAAATCGCCATCTTTCTAGATCCGTTTGGGCCCAGCTGAGCCATTGGCTGGCCCAGACAACGAGGCGGGACTTCCCCCCTTCTTCTTTGTTGGTTTTTATTTTGACTCGAGTGGGTGGGGGATCCCGTTCATAGACTGTAACGGTAGCCACGCCCCTCAGAACATACGCGACTTTATGGTCATTTCTTTAATAAATGGGACCATAATTTTCCAAAAAGAATATTATGACATTAGAAATGAGACTTTAAACTAGTGACTGGAAGCAGAAAGTATTCATGACCATGTTTATTAAGGTAATACAGTCTAGGTGAAGTTGGGCCCAAATACATGGATCTCTATGGAGCTATGGGGTTTTTTGAGCCCAATAACAGCGCCACAACAGGCCATTATATGAATTTTCAGGAAATCCCGATTTCCTTAGTGGCTTCACAAAATATCTGTCTGACTGCCCCCCTGGTCCCTATCTATCTATAAATGCACTATGTCTCTGTACGTCTGTCTGACAGTGTCTGTACGTACGTGTGTACGGCTGTAGGCCTAATCCACGTAACTCGAGAACCGTTCGCCCCACCGATTTCAAATTCAACACGTGTTCCACACCCCCACAGGGAGTGCAGTGCCCGGTGTCGAGTCGGTTGGACCCAAATGTTGTAATGCAGGCCTACTCAAATCTACGCTCAATATAGACATGGCTTTAGTTCAATCTGACAGCTTCTTCATCCCCCCCATTGTTCCATTGTTCTTTAATTTTGGACAGAAAGCATTTTGGGTGGGTTGCTTTGGGATAGGTTTTAGCGCGGGACGTGTTTGGAGTCCACGCAGCCATGCATGACCGCCAGCCAGAGGCTAGCCGAGTCCCGTCCGATGAGGTCATGGCAGTGTGTGTGGGCAGCCCGGGCCATATGTTACATAAAAACCTATGAGGCCTAATCCTCAATGAGACGTTATGCAAGCGCTTAGCTATGAGCTCATCCATCTGTCAATCACTGAAATCATGAGTGAAAATGTAACTCCTGTCCACTGTGACCCAGCAGCAACAAGGTGTTGGACAGGTCTTATTATGCAAACACACACACACGCACGCACACAAACATTCCAGTGTGTAGCCAGTCAGCAACAGATTTAAAAGTAGACCCACAGACATTGAAATATAATATAATCTATCTATAAATTCATCTAATACAATTTATCTATACATCACCCTCCTATCCCAATATATATATGGAGAAAAATAAATTCAACCAAAGTACCACTCTCACACTCAGATCAGGGGTGTGGACCTTTTTTAACAACACTACTCTCAGATCATGATACAGAGGATAAAAAAACAAAAAACTAAGTGCATTTCTTTGGTTGGGTGTCTTCGTTACCCATATACTTATGTTATTGTGCTGTTATTGGCTGAATGTTTTATCCTTTCATGGTTGTCATTAATGTGTGTTTTACTGAGGTGCACTGAAGCACCAGGCAATGTCCAGGTTCTCATGGTCACTGAAGCACCAGGCAATGTCCAGGTTCTCATGGTCACTGAAGCACCAGGCAATGTCCAGGTTCTCATGGTCACTGAAGCACCAGGCAATGTCCAGGTTCTCACTGAAGCACCAGGCAATGTCCAGGTTCTCACTGAAGCACCAGGCAATGTCCAGGTTCTCACTGAAGCACCAGGCAATGTCCAGGTTCTCACTGAAGCACCAGGCAATGTCCAGGTTCTCACTGAAGCACCAGGCAATGTCCAGGTTCTCACTGAAGCACCAGGCAATGTCCAGGTTCTCATGGTCACTGAAGCACCAGGCAATGTCCAGGTTCTCATGGTCAATGAAGCACCAGGCAATGTCCAGGTTCTCATGGTCACTGAAGCACCAGGCAATGTCCAGGTTCTCACTGAAGCACCAGGCAATGTCCAGGTTCTCACTGAAGCACCAGGCAATGTCCAGGTTCTCACTGAAGCACCAGGCAATGTCCAGGTTCTCACTGAAGCACCAGGCAATGTCCAGGTTCTCATGGTCAAATATCAAACATGAAACATACCTTTGCTACTCGTGTATCGTTGTGATGCTTCTTTAATATGTTTGTGATTCACATTGTGAGGGCACATCAGTTAAAACATGTGTGTGTGTGTGTGTGTGTGTGTGTGTGTGTGTGTGTGTGTGTGTGTGTGTGTGTGTGTGTGTGTGTGTGTGTGTGTGTGTGTGTGTGTGTGTGTGTGTGTGTGTGGCCCTCAGCTCTGAACTGAGCTCTAATCTCAGCAAGGCCAAAGTGGGTGACATAGTTAAAGTGGGTGACAGTATTATCACAAGAAAAGATGAAATTACCCACCTATAGGTTCCATCCTGCATGGAGGCAAATCTTTCCTGTGATAAAATGGCCACCAATAATAATAAAAAAGTCAATACAAAAAAATGTCCTGTGCAGGATCTCCTCATGAACAGCTAGGAGACCTCATACACATAGTACTACTTGGCCTTACTCCCAGAACCCACCTCACCCCTGCCCATTTTGCCCATTCTGCCAAAATGGGATTAGGGTTGATGACCTGAGTACATAGACTGAGTACAGCAACGTGCAATGGGCCTGGCTACACCACTAAGATAGATGTACCTGTACTTCTTTAATGTCAACCAATTCCACAATCACAACACCAGAGGGAGTTCAACAAACAACGTGCAACCCAGATTCGGCTAAAACGGTTAAATCCAGCTATGCCACTAAAATGTGGAACGCCCTACCAACGGCCATTAAGAAATGTGAATCCCTAGACTCCTTCAAAACCGCTCTCACAGAGAGGGGAAAATGGCCCCTGCAAAAAAAAGTCCCCCCCCCCCCCCTATTTTTCATAATGTACACGTTTGTCCCCCTTTAAAAAAAACTTTACTAGTGCTTTTTCTGGTTTTATCCTCGTAGCAGTTTGTGTAGGCATATTGACTTAATTGTGCTTGCCCTTCGTTTGAAATGTACCCATTCTACATATTACGTGTGCGTATTGGCCATCATTTTATCCAATAAGCTTCAAGCTGCTGCAACCATTCTGTGGCGCTATCCACGGTGCTGAACATGTCTGCGTTGTGTTGTACAGTATACAGACAGAGTATTGCCGAATGCCGAACATCTCCTCGTGAACCAAGTAAGTACCATTCACTAGACTCACTATAGAGGACAGCTGCGGCCCCGATGCTGGTGGAGGAGGGGCGAGAGGAGGGAATCCCAGCCAGGCCCCGGAACGGAAGGGGTTACACATAACATAGCCTATCGTGTTGCTGGCTGCTATCGC
>NC_139708.1:33073290-33085790 GCF_964188405.1 Protomyctophum parallelum | reverse complement strand
GTGTGTGTGTGTGTGTGTGTGTGTGTGTGTGTGTGTGTGTGAGTGCGTGCGTGCGTGCGTGTGCGCGAGCGTGCGTCCTTTTTCAGTCTCTTTGCCCTCTGGATGCCTGGATGAATGAATGCATGAATGATGAAGAGTGGAATGAGTGGATAGATGGAAGGTCGGACTAATGGACGGATTGATGGAGGAGTCTGGATGGATGGATGAATGTACGATTGGCCATGTGGAAGGCTGTGATTGTCTGGATAAATAGTGCGATTGATGATGAATAGAAAGCTGTCAAATCATCTAACTTAAACCCTTTGTCTAAAAAGTAACCAAATGGGTCCTTACAAATACCAGACCCGCACATTTCTCTCAAAGTTAAATTGACACGACTTTACTGTGAAACAGTAGATGACTTGAGCTTGAATGACGGACGGTCCAGCAAGCAGCAAGCTTGTCGACCTAAAACATGACCGCAGAAGTGATCCCAGTCAGAGACCTGCTGCCCATGTCATTATGAGAGCTTTACTGACAGGAAGTAATCCGGAGGCCAGATGATTTAAGACGTGGCCCACAGGTTCACCTGCGTGGCCTTTTGCTGACGCTTTCACGGATATTGCTTTCGCAGTATAACACCAGGGTTTGCGTATTCCCAGGGAAGAGACTACACACTGTAACAGCTGTCTACATGAGGGTTTGTGAAGTTCAGCTTGAATGTTTGATTTGCCTGATCGTCTGTAGAGCGATTGTTTTATGTTTAAACGCTTTTCTTCTCTGCACGTCTTTTGCCTTAGGTTGAGTGAACATAAATGATGCATCCACATCGACGGTGACTCACCACAGGAAGCCAGTTCAAACATGTCCCAGAGCGTGTGTGCAAATATCACACACACTCGCGCGCACACACACACACACACACACACACACACAGATGTATAGAGCATGTATGTACTGTTCACGCATGCACGCATACACGCATTCAATCAGAGACACACACAGTCACACTTAAACTCATATTCGTATATACTGTAATAGTACATTCATACATACACGCAAGCACACAGTACAAAGTTAAGTTGAATATGCACTGATTTATGATAATGTTTTGTTTTTCTTTTCTGTGTGTGTGTCTCTAAAGTTCTCTCCACTCACATTAACAGACAAAGACATGCCTGCCTACGCACAAAAACAAACAAAATCCTAATCTAACCCGAATTGTACTGTACACAGAAGCCACGGGTGATTTGTAACCGGCCATGCATGTCAGGAGCGGCGGTGTTATCAGACTCATGACTGTATAGGACTGTTGGTATGTCGAACCAACATATTGATATGCATTATTTAAGCCATCCATGGACAGTTTTATCTCTGAGTGGAACCCCAATCTACACTATCAAATCCTCAGTGTTCATTAACTCTGAGAGTGTGGAATCGAATGGTTCTGCATTTTGTTCCATTTGTACACTCTTAGAGTTATAGACCCATAAGGGGCGGTTGAGAACCAGTGGCGTAAAGAATCTTTTTTTTTTATCCCACGATTTTATAACCCATTCTTTTTAACCAGTGTCAATTATCTAATGTAATCCTGTACTCCCTCTGACAACCTGGGGAGAGCAATGGACTGACCTCATGCTTCCTTCAATGCATGAGGAGTCCAAGCCGCTTCTTTGTTTCCCCGGCAGGACGTAGCGTGTGGAAGGAACACGTTATTCCAACCAGTTCCTTTCCCTTCCATTAGGCGCCGTAGCTGGCCAGGATGAGGCAGTTTAGAGACCAGGATTACTGCATGTTTTTTGTTAGGTATACCTACCCTTAGGGGACACGGGGAGAACATGCAAACTCCACACAGAAAGGTCCTTTCGCCAACCCCACCCAGTGGCGTAAAGAATTTGACAAACTCACAGACTCATTCAGCTCACACCCCGGAAAACACGCAGCCTGGCCCAAACCATCTGCTTTACCAGGAGCTGCTGTCAGGAAAAGGAGTAAATATAGCGTGCAATTGTTTTGTTTCCTAATCTGTAATTCGGCAGGAGCATCACTTTGGTGACAGAAGCTCCCATCTGTCTTCAGTCACCCTTAGCCAACATCAGGCTTCATTAGCGGGGCCTCGTCTGAACACGCCTGTTTGGGTGCTTTTTAAGCCCCTTGCGTGTTCTTACAGTAAATGAGAAACCCGATCATGCGGTGTGCAACAAGCTTGGCAGCCTGACATGCTAATTACGACCCAAGAGAATAATGAGTTAAGGAGAAATTTGCCATCTATCCACCGCAGCCAGGTCTCATTATGACAGGGAAGCTGCTGGATATCATTTGAATAATAATCTAATGTGCACTAACTCTTCATTGAGTCTGAGAGTGATAGTATATTCATTTGGTGGAAATTATTATTAGAGATGAACGTCAGCGGAAAATGAAAATTGGATTTTCCTGCTGTCGGTGAGTCACAGAGTACTTATTATATACTGCACACCCACCAGTAGCTACACTACACCATGCGGCCGCTGATGGAGTTCACATCGGACTAGGAAACGAGCGCTGGTTCAGCGACCTTTTCAGAAATTAAAAGTGTAAAAGACACTTTATCCTGTATATAGGGTCGAAACCCACCAAAGCCAAAATCTCATCCTGTGCCTTCCATACATATGTCTCCCTTTTTGTTGTAGGCTAGGTAGGGATTACGCTCATTATAATTTACTAGGCCTATTTTTCTGTTGCTTTCTGCCCATCTTAATCAGAACACTGTCCGACTGAACAGATAGGGATGTACAGAAATATATCTAATGTACTGTATGTAAAGCTTCTCCATTCTTGAGATGGAATTCCATCTCAGGTTAATAAACGACAGTCTAATTTACGAACTCATAATTCAGCTGCCCTGACTGTCCAGATATCATTTATATTCCTGTGGTGGCTACTACTACAGTAGGGAGACTCACGTGCATTTCAAATTATTTTTTTGTCAAATATGTTTTTATTGAACAGATTATAAATTATTACAAACATTATGATATGAAATACTTTTTTTATGAAACAAAATGAAAGAAAAAACAAGACAAAAAAGAGAAAGAAATCCCTTAACCCTCCCACCCATACTGCTCAGTGACACTGCATACTATAATACGATGATAGAAAGCTCTTGGAAAACATCTGAAAAGAAAATGGCGTACAGTCAACCATATCAATGGTATCCTGTCTATTAATCGTTTCTACTCAGGTAATGGACAAGGGGCAGCCAAACCTTATCAAACTGGCTCTCCCTGTTTCTCAGGAAATACCTTATTCTCTCAAGATGAAGTGTACTAGTCATTTCATTTAACCAGTGCTTAAATGCAGGAGCCTCCTCCTTCTTCCAGTGTGTCAGAATTAGTTTTTTCGCTGTAATCAGACCATATGAGAAGAGTTGTTTCTGTGCTCTTGTCAACATAGGCATGGAGTCTGACAAACCCAGAATTATTAGTACAGGATCGGGGTCAATATGAATACTCAAAATATCAGAGAGCGTCTCAAATATCTTAATCCAATATCTTTGTATCCGAGGGCAAAGGGCGAAGCTATGAAGAAGATTTGCATCTATTGTATTACATTTGTCACAATGCGAAGGAATATCTGGGTATATTTTATGTAATTTTAATTTGGAATAATGGAGTCTATGTATGACTCGAAACTGGATAAGGCAATGTCTGGAATAGAGCACACATTAATTTCTTCAAGGCTGTCTTCCCAGAGCTCGTCTGAAATTGAAGTCCCCAGCTCATTTTCCCATGCCAGCTTAATAGCTGATGTAGTAGGTAGGTTTGCCACTTGAAATGATTCATAAAGATGTGACACCCTCACGTCTGGTACTGTATTATTAAGAAGGAACCTATCTAGGGATGAAGGTGTAGCTCTCTCAAAAGTGGGAGAAAAGTTACGGATGTAGTTCCTAACCTGTAGAAACCTAAAAAAGTTACTCCTAGGGAGTCTATATCTTTCCTGCAGTTGAGCAAATGAGGCAAAGGTTCCACCCATATATAAGTCTCCAATTGTGCGTATACCCAAACCCTTCCACTGTGCAAACGTATCATCCAGTTGGGATGGTAGAAATGAGGGGTTATCAGCTATAGGGAGCAGAAAAGATAGTGAGTTGTTCCTAAAATATGTTTTGATTTGTTTCCAGATTCTTATCATACTGTGAATAACAAGGGATCCATTGTAAATGGATTTATCTAATTTCACGGGGGATAATATTATTGAACTTAAACAGTATGGGAGACATTTCTCCTGCTCCCATTGTAGCCAACGGGGAGGTTCAGCTGTGTTGTTTAACCAGGCCGAAATTGCTCTAACATTGGATGACCAGTAATATAGGCAGAAATCTGGCAGAGCAAGCCCACCAACCTGCTTCGGTTTACATAGATGGGATTTTTTGATCCTATGTTTTTTGTATTCCCAGATAAAGGGAAGGACAATTGAGTCTAAGCGTTTGAAGAAGGACTTATTTCAAATTATTTTAAATAATGTTTGCAGACGTCGCTTCTCGCCCTTAGGCGTCTTACCAGTATTGTTGTTACCGTTTTATTTATTTATTATTTTATTGGCATGGTTACTTCTGAAACGTTTTGCCAGAGAGTGAGAAGTCGATTAGCCTCATTTATGGCACTTCATAAAATAGCTCAATCTTTTCATAAACTCTGGGGTTGCTATTTTGCGTCCCTATTTTGGGCTCAAGTGGTTAGGAGTGGAACATCATATGTAGGTCAAGGACGGGAAAAAAAGATGTGTTAGACAAGGTCAGGAAACACATGTAGCTTCAGAGACGAGGTAAGCAGCAGCTGACGTATGAGTCACACCATTTCCTTCTCTAGATCGTGACTTATTTTGAGAGACCAGTGAGGACACACAAGGGACAGTAAAGACAGACGAGAGACCAGTGAGGACACACAAGGGACAGTAAAGACAGACGAGAGACCAGTGAGGACACACAAGGGACAGTAAAGACAGAGACCAGTGAGGACACACAAGGGACAGTAAATACAGACGAGAGACCAGTGAGGACACACAAGGGACAGTAAAGACAGAGACCAGTGAGGACACACAAGGGACAGTAAAGACAGATGAGAGACCAGTGAGGACACACAAGGGACAGTAAAGACAGATGCGTCAGACCATGCTCGGTTCATCTCTTTCATATCTGTGCTGCTGATTGGCGGCTGCTGCATGCTGTTTGAAGTGCGTGCAGGATGTGTTATTGTCTAGATGCATGAACATTAAGGAGCCTGGTGGATCAGACAGACAGACTGACAGACAGACACGTTTACAGGCCTGGATTCTGTTCTGCTTTTGCTCCACTGATAAGATTGATGCCGATCGATGCCCGCCTTCCATTGGTTATCATTTTTTGTAATCACAATTGGCCTATCTGTGCAAAAACAGCCCTTCGTCGATATTGTGCGAACAGTGGAAATGCTGCCTAGTTGCTAGGTCTGATGGTAAACCTCCCAGTTGTTACAGTAGATCTTCTCCTTTCCTTTGTTCGGTTCTGGGTGAATCTCTCTGTGAATGTCTCCATTGCTATTAGCTAGGTAGTCCTCTGATGTTACCCCTACTAGTCCTCTGATGTTACCCCTTCTAGTCCTCTGATGTTACCCCTACTAGTCCTCTGATGTTACCCCTACTAGTCCTCTGATGTTACCCCTTCTAGTCCTCTGATGTTACCCCTACTAGTCCTCTGATGTTACCCCTACTAGTCCTCTGATGTTACCCCTTCTAGTCCTCTGATGTTACCCCTTCTAGTCCTCTGATGTTACCCCTTCTAGTCCTCTGATGTTACCCCTACTAGTCCTCTGATGTTACCCCTACTAGTCCTCTGATGTTACCCCTTCTAGTCCTCTGATGTTACCCCTTCTAGTCCTCTGATGTTACCCCTTCTAGTCCTCTGATGTTACCCCTACTAGTCCTCTGATGTTACCCCTTCTAGTCCTCTGATGTTACCCCTACTAGTCCTCTGATGTTACCCCTACTAGTCCTCTGATGTTACCCCTTCTAGTCCTCTGATGTTACCCCTACTAGTCCTCTGATGTTACCCCTTCTAGTCCTCTGATGTTACCCCTACTAGTCCTCTGATGTTACCCCTACTAGTCCTCTGATGTTACCCCTTCTAGTCCTCTGATGTTACCCCTACTAGTCCTCTGATGTTACCCCTACTAGTCCTCTGATGTTACCCCTACTAGTCCTCTGATGTTACCCCTTCTAGTCCTCTGATGTTACCCCTTCTAGTCCTCTGATGTTACCCCTACTAGTCCTCTGATGTTACCCCTTCTAGTCCTCTGATGTTACCCCTACTAGTCCTCTGATGTTACCCCTTCTAGTCCTCTGATGTTACCCCTTCTAGTCCTCTGATGTTACCCCTACTAGTCCTCTGATGTTACCCCTACTAGTCCTCTGATGTTACCCCTACTAGTCCTCTGATGTTACCCCTACTAGTCCTCTGATGTTACCCCTACTAGTCCTCTGATGTTACCCCTACTAGTCCTCTGATGTTACCCCTACTAGTCCTCTGATGTTACCCCTACTAGTCCTCTGATGTTACCCCTTCTAGTCCTCTGATGTTACCCCTACTAGTCCTCTGATGTTACCCCTACTAGTCCTCTGATGTTACTCCTTCTAGTCCTCTGATGTTACCCCTTCTAGTCCTCTGATGTTACCCCTACTAGTCCTCTGATGTTACCCCTACTAGTCCTCTGATGTTACCCCTTCTAGTCCTCTGATGTTACCCCTACTAGTCCTCTGATGTTACTCCTACTAGTCCTCTGATGTTACCCCTACTAGTCCTCTGATGTTACCCCTTCTAGTCCTCTGATGTTACCCCTACTAGTCCTCTGATGTTACCCCTACTAGTCCTCTGATGTTACTCCTACTAGTCCTCTGATGTTACTCCTACTAGTCCTCTGATGTTACCCCTACTAGTCCTCTGATGTTACCCCTTCTAGTCCTCTGATGTTACCCCTACTAGTCCTCTGATGTTACCCCTTCTAGTCCTCTGATGTTACCCCTTCTAGTCCTCTGATGTTACCCCTACTAGTCCTCTGATGTTACCCCTTCTAGTCCTCTGATGTTACCCCTACTAGTCCTCTGATGTTACCCCTACTAGTCCTCTGATGTTACCCCTACTAGTCCTCTGATGTTACCCCTACTAGTCCTCTGATGTTACCCCTTCTAGTCCTCTGATGTTACCCCTACTAGTCCTCTGATGTTACTCCTACTAGTCCTCTGATGTTACCCCTACTAGTCCTCTGATGTTACCCCTTCTAGTCCTCTGATGTTACCCCTACTAGTCCTCTGATGTTACCCCTACTAGTCCTCTGATGTTACCCCTTCTAGTCCTCTGATGTTACCCCTTCTAGTCCTCTGATGTTACCCCTTCTAGTCCTCTGATGTTACCCCTACTAGTCCTCTGATGTTACCCCTTCTAGTCCTCTGATGTTACCCCTACTAGTCCTCTGATGTTACCCCTTCTAGTCCTCTGATGTTACCCCTTCTAGTCCTCTGATGTTACCCCTACTAGTCCTCTGATGTTACCCCTACTAGTCCTCTGATGTTACCCCTTCTAGTCCTCTGATGTTACCCCTTCTAGTCCTCTGATGTTACCCCTACTAGTCCTCTGATGTTACCCCTACTAGTCCTCTGATGTTACCCCTTCTAGTCCTCTGATGTTACCCCTTCTAGTCCTCTGATGTTACCCCTTCTAGTCCTCTGATGTTACCCCTTCTAGTCCTCTGATGTTACCCCTTCTAGTCCTCTGATGTTACCCCTACTAGTCCTCTGATGTTACCCCTTCTAGTCCTCTGATGTTACCCCTTCTAGTCCTCTGATGTTACCCCTACTAGTCCTCTGATGTTACCCCTTCTAGTCCTCTGATGTTACCCCTACTAGTCCTCTGATGTTACCCCTACTAGTCCTCTGATGTTACCCCTTCTAGTCCTCTGATGTTACCCCTTCTAGTCCTCTGATGTTACCCCTACTAGTCCTCTGATGTTACCCCTTCTAGTCCTCTGATGTTACCCCTACTAGTCCTCTGATGTTACCCCTACTAGTCCTCTGATGTTACCCCTACTAGTCCTCTGATGTTACCCCTTCTAGTCCTCTGATGTTACCCCTACTAGTCCTCTGATGTTACCCCTACTAGTCCTCTGATGTTACCCCTACTAGTCCTCTGATGTTACCCCTTCTAGTCCTCTGATGTTACCCCTACTAGTCCTCTGATGTTACCCCTACTAGTCCTCTGATGTTACCCCTTCTAGTCCTCTGATGTTACCCCTACTAGTCCTCTGATGTTACCCCTACTAGTCCTCTGATGTTACCCCTTCTAGTCCTCTGATGTTACCCCTACTAGTCCTCTGATGTTACCCCTTCTAGTCCTCTGATGTTACCCCTACTAGTCCTCTGATGTTACCCCTTCTAGTCCTCTGATGTTACCCCTACTAGTCCTCTGATGTTACCCCTACTAGTCCTCTGATGTTACCCCTACTAGTCCTCTGATGTTACCCCTACTAGTCCTCTGATGTTACCCCTTCTAGTCCTCTGATGTTACCCCTACTAGTCCTCTGATGTTACCCCTTCTAGTCCTCTGATGTTACCCCTACTAGTCCTCTGATGTTACCCCTACTAGTCCTCTGATGTTACCCCTTCTAGTCCTCTGATGTTACCCCTACTAGTCCTCTGATGTTACCCCTACTAGTCCTCTGATGTTACCCCTACTAGTCCTCTGATGTTACCCCTTCTAGTCCTCTGATGTTACCCCTTCTAGTCCTCTGATGTTACCCCTACTAGTCCTCTGATGTTACCCCTTCTAGTCCTCTGATGTTACCCCTACTAGTCCTCTGATGTTACCCCTTCTAGTCCTCTGATGTTACCCCTTCTAGTCCTCTGATGTTACCCCTACTAGTCCTCTGATGTTACCCCTTCTAGTCCTCTGATGTTACCCCTACTAGTCCTCTGATGTTACCCCTTCTAGTCCTCTGATGTTACCCCTACTAGTCCTCTGATGTTACCCCTACTAGTCCTCTGATGTTACCCCTTCTCTGATGGTAAACCTTTCCATCACTATAGGTTCTCCCATGGCTTTCTACACACACACCTCCTCTGTCTTTAAGTCATCTTCTAACAGGCTCTGATAGCTCAGGGTCAATTAGCCTGATCAATGAAGGACAAAGTGAAGGAGCAATCAATAGGGTGAATATTCACTCGTCCTTGTAAATTGGGATTTGTCTCCGCTAACATGTAAAGCCATGGGGCTTAGCTGGACAACTATAGCTAATCTATGATTAGCCTGCCAGCCTTCCCATCGGCAGGTTAAAGGAGGGGGTTTCCAGTCATTCTCTTTGCATGGTCTTTATTTATTAGGAGAGTGCATATAGACCACTCTCCTTTCCTTAGTCATTTTAATCTTCTTGGGACTGGACAGCTTAGATGGATACATGGTAAGAAACATAATGACAGTATGTTCTGCACACTCCCACATGCACACACATACCGTATATGTGCGTCACACATTCGCTCCAGCAGGCACATACAGGCATAACCCCTTGCACACTATCTGAAGGTTAATCTAATAATTGCATTGACCGTGGTGGTCTGGCTATCGATGCTAATAGCATGTTGACTGAGCTAGCCCACAGTGTCACAGGGGTGGGTGTGAAGTAGCCAACACATTAACCACTTAAACCCTATAGTTCACCATAATCCCCAAGGACTTCTCCCCTTCTTCACCAAATCTGTGTGTATTTAACTGAATCCTAGGGTTCCAAGGGTTAATTTATGCAGTGGGCACAGAATGGACGTATGGTTCAGAACTGTGGCTGCTTGATGCTGCAGTGTACCTTAAAACGGTTCACCGTTACATGCTCTTGTTCTCCTTGGTTCCTGCACTTAGCTCTTTTCTATTTCCTCAAAGAGAGTGGCATGGGATATTATTATAACATTTGCCTGAGCAGTCATGTCTCATAAGTGCGATTTTATAAGTGATTGCATGCTGTAAGTGTGGAATTGAGTACACGCATGCAAGCTCACACACACACACACACACACACACACACACACACACACACACACACACACACACACACACACACACACACACACACACACACACACACACACACACACACACACACACACACACACACTTTAGAAGGCGAGGGCTCCAGGCAAAAAGCTAAATCAAGCCCCAGTTATCTCCCTCTCTCTCTGTCTCTCTCTCCCTCTCTCTCTGTCTCTCTCGCTCTGTCTCTCTTCTCAGTTCTGTTAGTCATGCCTGGCACAGTGCTGACATGGGTACTGGCTTTCATGCAGTGCAGAATGCCTGCTGCACTTCCAAGCCATAAGCCAATGTTCTCCTTCCTTCCATCTGCACTCACTTCGCTCAGGAGATGTCCAGCTCAGAGAGAGAGAGAGAGAGAGAGAGAGAGAGAGAGAGATGCCTTAGCCATCCTCATAAATATTGACTTTTATTTCTGCAGCATTGACTCTATAGGTGATAAGTGACCTCAGTAAAGATCAATGTTTGTTGTTTCTTATGTGAATGAGATGTTTATCTGTTATATTCTGTGCCAAGTCATGTGTACCAGAATAAGATGTCTACTTGTACCAGGTGTACCTGTATCAGTACCTGATCTCTTCTCCTTTTCTTTGTCTTTGTGTTTTCTTCCAGAAGGATCTGCCACTGCCCCGCAAGAATAGCAGGTGAGTCGTCCCCCAGCCCCTCCACGCCCCCCTTTTCGCTTTGTCCTGGTCAGCCCTGACCGCCATACGGATAGAACAATGTGTTTGGAATGTTTCTCCTCTCCTCCCCTCCCCTCTCTCCTCCTGGGCTGAGAGCAGCTCAGTGCTCCTGCTCATTTGAACATGATTTGCATGTCAACACGCTATTGAGGAGGTCTGTGGGGATCCTCAAGAAGTACGGTTGAAGAGGGAGTAGTCTACAGGGGTTTCTTGTGGTTGAGGCCGGCAGAGTGTTGGACTCTGGCAGTGAATTGCTCTCAGTACTTCTATTTGTCAGCCTTTTCTCTTCCTGTTGCTTTCATCTTCCTCTCTCTGATTCTCTTCCTCATTCTCAACCTCACCTTTCTCTCCGCCCCTAGTATGTATTTAGAGGAGCAGAGTATAGTTTGTGTGGTAATCTTTCTTTCCTTTTTCTTTATCTCTCTTTATTAAAGTGTAAGTTACTTTAAAAATTACTTGCCAGTGCGATTAGACTTGTCTATTTTCAGTGCATGACACCAGCACCAGCACAACCAAGTATAATTCACCCATTTGATGATGAAACACTTTTCATGAAGACTAAAAACATGTTATTACAGACAATATACGGACAGTAATAGGGACATATATGGACATACTGCCAATGAGTTCCCACTCCACATTGGATTTGTATTGATATCTGAAGAAAGCCTTCTGAATATCTTGGTCATTTTCCATGAACCATTCTTTCTTTTCTTTAACCTTTATTTATTCAGGGAGGTCAGTTGAGAGCAAGCTCTCTTTTTCAATAACGCCCTGATTACAGTACACATAACATACAATATAAACACAAACACATTTCAGGATAAGAAACAGTTTAGAGTGAACAAGTACAGCTGGATCTCAAATGGATCCTTACAAGTCTTAAAATGTTCAAGTGAAATCATGTTGTTCAGTTTTAAGATTGATTGTAGACAGTTCCACATGTGAGGTGCATAGTAATGAAAGGCTGTTTTACCCAATTCGGAATTCACAATGTCGATTTCTAACATAAGGTCGTTTTGGGAGCGGGTGTGATGTTGGCCCGTTTTGGGATATAATAGGCTGCTAAAATATGTAGGCATGATTTTTTTAAGTAAGGCTTTGTAGATAAAAACAGTGCAGTGTTGTTCTCATCTCTTAGCCAATGAAGGCCAACCAACCTTTTCATACAGCCTACAGTGATGGGTGAGGAACCCATCTCCAGTTATAAACCTTTTCATACAGCCTACAGTGATGGGTGAGGAACCCATCTCCAGTTATAAACCTTTTCATACAGCCTACAGTGATGGGTGAGGAACCCATCTCCAGTTATAAACCTTTTCATACAACCTACAGTGATGGGTGAGGAACCCATCTCCAGTTATAAACCTTTTCATACATACAACCTACAGTGATGGGTGAGGAACCCATCTCCAGTTATAAACCTTTTCATACAACCTACAGTGATGGGTGAGGAACCCGTCTCCAGTGATAAACCTTTTCATACAGCCTACAGTGATGGGTGAGGAACCCATCTCCAGTTATAAAGCGGAGGGCAGAGTGGTAGACTGTGTCGAGTGGTGTTAGTGATGACGGAGCTGCATGCATATAAATAATATCACCATAGTCATTCATTATGGATATTCTATCTACCCCCTGTGTCCCCTGCAAAACAAAACGGACACATCAGTGTGTGCACAGTACGTGCACGTGTGCGTGCGTACATTTGCACTGGCCACTGCCGCTATATCCACACCCTCTTTGTTCTGACAGTT
>NC_139708.1:32385790-32435790 GCF_964188405.1 Protomyctophum parallelum | reverse complement strand
GATTAAGCTTGGCCTACAATTTCAGCATAATTATGCGCATTTGTAAGATTTAGTGGCATCGTATCGACCCAGCACACTCAAACAAAAGAGGCTGATGATGAGTTGACCCCCCTTGGGCCCCCTCAACTCTCACTATAACTAGACACTTTACCCCCCCCCCCCCCCCTCTCTCTGTTTAAAAGTACAGGAAAAATCTCAAAGTACAGGTAAAAATATAGTAGGCCTACAGGTAAAAATCTCTCTCTCTCTCTCTCTGAGACGGCTTGGGATATCCCACGGCTTGAGATATCCGTGGATATACACGGCTTGCCGTCCGGATATCTCGCCCCACAGCGTGGATATCTTGGATATCTCGCCCCATGTTTATTTTACCTTATTTCTCATAATTAGAACATTTAGATTCAATATGGTAGTCATGGACACATGCAGCACAGGATGAAGACACCGTCCATAACATTTATGCCTTTTTTTATTATTATTCTTTATTTACCCAGGGAATTAGCTGAGCACAGGTGCTCATTTTCAGCAACGCCCTGCACATAGAAACACACACGCGCGCACACACACACATTAAAACCTGGGAGCTGACCAGTACAACCACAGTCTTATACTGTTGGCCACTAAGCAGCTCCAGGGGGAGCAGTTGGGGGTTCAGTGCCTTGCTCAAGGGCACTTCAGCGGTGTTGGGTGAGTGATGACAATCACTTCCCCACCCAGATTTTTCCTACCCGTCTGGGGAATCGAACCGGCAACCTTTCGGCAACAAGGGCGCTCCTCTAACCCTTAGGCCACCGCTGCCCCAAAATGACTGCCTACATGACTGTGACTAATATGTAGGCTATAGCCTATAGCGGCCTACACTACAGCATGAGCATGCTACAGTGACCCTTGGCAGTGACCCTTGTGAGTAACACAGTTGGCACAATGACTGTCTGTTGTCATCTATAAAGCATCACCATAACACATAACATAAACCAATATGTATTTTGAGAAATTATATAGGCCTAGTTAATGAATGTATGGCCCATACATAAGCCCTATAGTGGCATTCTTAATTTCTTTCCAATGTAAGCGATCACTGGCCAATTTCACCAAACACACACACACACACATATGGCTGCACACACACACACACACACACACACACACACACACACACACACACACACACACACACACACACACACACACACACACACACACACACACACACACACACACACACACACACACACACACACACACACACACACACACACACACACACACACACACACACACACACACACACACACACACACACACACACACACACACACACACACACACACACACACACACACACACACACACACATCACGCACGCAGCTTGTTTCTACAACACGCGCGCCTACAACACACACGGTTTCAATTATAGCATTCCTGTCTCAACAGCAAAGGAGGGGGTCTCACTTCCTGTGTGCATTACTCCAGTGGTAAAGAATGAGCAGATGGTTTAATGAATTAATTGATGTTTATTCATAGACAACTCCATCTCCATTGAATAAATGTTTCCATCTCAGTTCCCTTTTTTTAAACAAAGTTCAACAATGTTCCAGATAAAACCAGGGAAAAAAGATAATCAAAGACATAATGTGAAGGACATGACACTCAGGAATGAATGGTATAAGGTAAGCAAGGTCATGGCATGGGTGGGGAGGGGAAAAACTAAAACAAAAGGAGAAAAACACAAAAGAAAACAAAAAGCAAATATACCATATGGTTCCAGATCAGTGGTTCTCAAAGTGCATGGGGTCCAATGGGTCCGGATTCCAGCGGGTCCAAAGTATAATGAGTTAATACTAGCATCAAAATGATTTGAACCACTTTAACCTTATTTCATACTTTGGATATAAAACAATCATCATCATGCTTGTGTAAGACAAATATCTACACTAATAGCTGAATATAGGAGGGGCTAGCGCCCTTCAAAAATCACACCCGTGTGAAGTGAGGGGCAAACACACAAAACTGGCCATTCATTGTCAATGGCATTCAATGTTTGTGTTAAGACAATGTTTGTGTTTACACAAACCCTCAAAGCTGGACATAGCCCCTCAAAAATATAGCAGAGCACAGCCATTTATGTATTTATTCGCTTTGGGGGGGCATAAAACATTTTAGCGGCATAGGGAACCAAATATACAGCATGTGTGAAGATTTATTCACAAAACTATATTTTTAACCATTAGACCCCATGGAATGTGAAAACTTTGAAGCTCAATATCTCAAGCAACTCTGAAGGTTATAAACCAAGGCCACGTATAATAATAATAAAACGAATAATAATAATAATACAGATAATAAAGTGTATGGGGAATACTCAAAATATAACAGATTTATTGGCTTAGTACGCTTAGCACATACCAAGAATTGGTCTTTGGTTTTTAGTTCTCTTGAGTGTACAGAGTAGGTTATGTACATGCATGGCTACATATTACATACGTATACATACAGATACATTCATTGTTCATACATACACGCATACTGTACAGTACACACATATGTATATATAATTATGTACAGTACGTACGTATTACATAGTGCATACGTATACATCACATAATACAAACATATAGTTGCACGTACATAAGTAGGCTCGTATACTGTACCGTACATAGACTATATGTACATTTGGACATACACATACACCAATTTGTCTCTGGTGCACATCACTTATTACGCTATTAAGCAATCAACACAACCCACTCCATATCCAATCCAGATTGATCCGGTCTGGTGCAGCACGGTGCATAGACCAGATGCCAACCTCTCACCTCACAGCGAGAGTAACTGGACACCTTAGTGCATGTCCCCTGAACGCAGCAGACCCTTAAAGCTCCACCTGGACAAACGCATTTCCCGCATTACCTCACGGTAGGGGATGGGCTTGAATACATAAACTCATGATCCAACAGTGACTGGCCCCTGGGCTACATACATACGTCCAGACACTGTTTGTTTTCTCTGCGCTCTGCCTCGAAGCACAGTTGTCATGGCCTATAAGTTAAGGCTGTGTTTTAAAATGAACCTAATTCTTGGAAGGTTCTGCCCATCTCCAAGAAAGAGGAGACAACCACATGGGCTTCACCCGAGGGGACAAAAATATGTTCATGCTTGAATTTAAGAGGACTTTCAATACGGTAATAATTGGGAAAGAGAGAACGCAGGGAAATAGCGAGAGGTTTCATTGGGAGGGTAGCAGAGTTCGGCTCTTCCAGTTTGAAGGGGGAGGTGTTCCTGTTTGGAGCCCAGATGGACCATCCAGTCCAGGAAACTATGTGTTTTCTTAGTTTTTCTCTCTCTCTCCAGTTCCACTAGTTATTACATTTAAGAAGGCAGTGGATAGAGGCAAAGCTTTAGCTTGCACTTCAAGAAAGCCATGATTTAAATATTTTCTGTGTTACAAGCGTAAAATAGGTCATGTGCATTGATTGTAGCGTATGTAATATAGTGAGTAATGTATTGCTGTCTATTTTTGTCAACAAGATTGCACACAAGGTCATGATAATATTTTTTTGTTTTGAAAATCACACAATACCTCTTGTCACAAGGAGACCAACAAGTTGTATTGTCTGGTGGTACTGGTATCTACCCTCAATATCAAAATAAAATATATTTTAAGTGGCATCTTTGCCATGGCCCTCTCCTGTATCAGTCTGTAGGCTACAGTACTGTACAGTACAGTAAAGTACAGTACAATGGGGGGATACCCTCAGGGTCTAGTGCACGTCTGGCAGATTAGGCCGACCATCAGAGGAGACGTCTGTGCCACCCCTGACCGACTTCACGTGACCTGATTGAGCACTCAGAGAGACATGCCAATTCATATGCTCCAGTCTCCACGGTAACAGCCCCCCTCACCTACACGCACGCACGCACACTACACACACACACACACACACACACACACACACACACACACACACACACACACACACACACACACACACACACACACACACACACACACACACACACACACACACACACACACACACACACACACACACACACACACATGAAATTACCCCTCCATCATCCCATAGCAGGCACACACGCCTGCATGTGCACGCACAATTAAGCATGGCGCCCTTGCCCCGCATTCCCTAACATCTACCAACAAATATAAAAATCACTCACTTCGCAGCCTGCAATCAAGTGGATTTGCATTCCATAGCACTGAACAACCCCACCCCCACAATAAGCATTTACCCTCTGACTTTGCTTTAGCCTTTAGAAATATATTTCCTACTATCTACTCAACTCCAGAGTGCATAATAATTGGGAGGAACTTGTGGCTTATTAATGCCTAAATACTCTCCTCAAATGCGCAACAACAAAAATAAGAGGAGCTTGTTGAACTGTGATTATTGCAGTTGAGGCAATCATGCAATTCCCGGCTGGCCGAAGTGCTTAAACCTCCCTTGTATTTATTATTTCTACTTCTTGTGTGTTCCTACCTGTTTTCTTCTTTCTTGTTATTTCTTACTCATGAAACTTAAATGTCTCTCTAATTGTATCTGTCCTGTGTTTCCTACTGTGGCGCTGCTATGACAACTGAATTGACCCAACAGGATCAATAAAGGTCTGTCTGTCTGTTTAACTGGAGGTGAGAGCATGATTGAGATGTCCTTCCTCTTATACAGTAAGTGATGGTGAGGAGTTCACAGTACATCCGCCCATGATGTTGTGGTACCCTCAAGGCTCAAACCACAGGCTATACCAACAAAAATGAGCTGGGTGTGCATGGATGTTGGTGGGACAGGGACAGGGTGTCACACATCCTTCCTGTTGTAGGGGATGAGCTGTGTGTGTGTGTGCATGTGCGTGTGTGTGTGACAGACAGAGGTCACAGGAAGCCGCACACGCAGCAGAGCTTCCTTCTATACATTGGTTTGATATCCAACCCCCACGTCTCTTCACCACTTCTTTCCTTCCTCCATCTGGGGAGGGGGGGGGCATTTGATCGGATTTGTGCAATCCAAGACCCAATATGAGTGGAGTCTTTATTTGGACTCTGTCTGCTGTGCACAAAGGCAGCAGTGTGTGTCTGAAACGTGCCGGTAAGTAAATCCATGTGTGTGCGTGTGTGTGTGTTCCTCCTGACCATGTCATGGTTACATAACAAGGTGTCAACTAGAGTCTCCTCACCTCGGGTCATATACCACATACTTTAGCCCTACAAAGACTTTACAATCTCCTTAACACAGTATAGGTTACATGCCCTATACGCTGGCACTTCAAACACGAAGAACTAAAACTCAAATTGAGTTATAATGGATATAATGGATCTCGGGATCCATATGGTGTGGCTCCCAGAAAATGTGGCTCTCGGACATCATGTGGCCAGCCCGTGACGTCAGTCATCTATGACATGCTGGGGACTCGCTGTCATGCATTATGTAGCCTCGGAAACCCAGACGTTTTGCATTATGTGGCACTGGTACTGTATACGCGCCTTAACCACCCGGCTATGAGCAGTTGAGACGAATAACAGTCTAAGTCCATAATTTATTCTGACCCCTCCCTAATCCATCATTTATACAATATGGATAATTAGTGTGGACTTAGACTGTTATTCGTCTCAACTGCTCACCCCCAAAAGCCGAGTTTTGGCACGCTCAGATTTTGGCACCCTATGATGTATACCTCCAAATTTGGGCAAGGGGTCAGACCAATGAAACCATTGACTTCTGGGATCTATATATATAATTCCAGAAACCTCTGTGTGTGTGTGTGTGTTTTGTGTGTCTCATGACAAAACAACAGTTTGAATTTAAACTTTTGGGTTATTAGGGTGGTGACAGTATTGGTTTCCAAAGCAGTAGGTGTAAGTTTGTTAACGGCCATTCTTGCTGCTGTTACTGTTCTTGCAGCAATTGCCTTGTATTTCGAAGTCCTCGGATGTACCGGTAGAGTGGGTAGACAGAGATTTCTACCGACAGAGATTGCTACGCAAGACTAAAGTATGATAGCCTCACAAAATGTCATAAGTGAACTATGACCCTTTTAGCCATTTCAACCTGACATCACTATTTTGGGCATGTATCCTACTTGTACACATACTTAGACACCTCTACACAGACACATCTACACATGCTACATAGTTACATCCTTGAACACCTTCATAGTAGAATCCTCTTCCTCTCCTTTCTCTGTAAATATGATATACTTATGATTCTATACTGATTACTGATACTGTTTTATTCCAATGTGTATTATGATTTTAGCATATAACCCTTGACTGTACTACCTGTACTGCAAACAATATTGTTAATAAAGTATTCAAACAATCAAAAACATGAGTTAGGCTCCTGACCTATGGGCCACATAGGTCGTATCCGTTGGTTCCAAAGTCTACTTTGATTGGGGCCACAGGTCGCATTTACTATGAAAAGTTGCATCTGGCATCATCAAACCCTCTACATTCAAGACACGCTATATATGGCCATACGTGTTTTTCATTGTGCATTTTTTGGTCAAAGTTGATCTCATGCCAAAGCGACAGCACAAGCCCAGCAGTCCTCGCGACCTCCCCACTCTCACGGAGGAGACTGCCCGACGAGCGGCGACAGGGATTGTATTATGGTCTGGGAAAGCCCATATATGGAGATCCCTGATGTCATCAATATTAAGCCCATATATGTGAATGTAAATATATTGCCATATTGTGACAGTCTCATGATAACCAGTGTGGTTGCCGCACCGCGAGTAACACTTGCAAAAGAACCAAGTTGGTACAACACATGGATCTCCCTCCATATTATGTGGAGCTGACTATCATCACCTGGATGTATAAAGATCACGACACTTATCTCATCAAACTCTGGATAGCCATACATGGTCTGACATACTAGATCTGCATATTAAGAATCTCTGTTGCTTCATCGCGACAAGGTCGCTTCTCGCCCTTAGGCGTCTTACTGGTATTATAACTTAAACTCTGAAGTCAAAGAACTGTGAGCACTGAAAGGCCAAATCTACATTACATCCAAACTGGTATTATACTTTTGTATTAGAATGTATTCATGGTTAATGGTTATTGTGTTATTACTTGCATTGTGTTGGTGCTACAGTACTATGAAACATACAATAAAAAGGTGTTCATTCAATCACTACTATGGTTATTGGTTGTAATGCATCATGTAAGCAATGGGACAGCTGCGGTTACAGAACAATTACAATGGAACATTGTGTCATACAAAAAACTAAAACTAAACTAGCTTGGAGTGCTCCTTTTCTTGCATGGATGGCCTATTTCACGCCCACATGTTGGCTAGAATAAGTATCACTGAGAATCCCCCTCCTCTTCATTTCTCTTTGTTGTTCCCTCCTCTCTCCTCCCCCACTCCTAAAACCTATTTTCGAGGTCAGTTCTCATCACCATGATCTCATTTTTTTTCACTTGTAGGAAACTGCTATTTCAGGCACGCGTCACCATCATACGACGAAATTAGGCTTTAGTGTCTCCTTCCTGGTATGTAAATCAAATGAATAGTTCCAGTCAATTTAAAGAGCCACAAAGAGGAGAGGACCTACAGTATACACACAGTCAATTTACCCAGTTCTAAAGTTTAAATCTGCCGCATCGACATTAAGCTCAAGTGGAGAAGAAAGACCCTTTTCCGATCTAAGCCTGCAGGGGATCCTTTGAGCGACTCCTGGTTCAAAGATGAATGCATTGGAGATGAAATAAAAATGGATTCATGTTTGATTATATTTAGCACTAGTCCATTCTCCACGCCTGGCCCTGGTAGATTAATATATTAATATTAAAGTGGTTAATTTAAAAATGCACATGACTGGGTGCCACTCACGTTGAGTGGAAATGTTCGGAGGCTGTCTGCAAAGCAAACAGACAACAGTCAGAACATGTCAGTCAGCATGTAGGCCTTTGCACACAGACCAGTTTGATATGCATTAGGGATTACCCCTTAAATAGATGTTTTATTTTATTTTGTATCTCTGAGACTCCAATTTATACAGTAAATAATTTTTCTTTGAGAGTGCACAAATGGAACAATATGCACCTGTAAAGAGTTACAGAACAATCTTTGGTCCCTAACTATCAATAATTTAGCGAAGGACGCCCTGGAAGTTGGAACCACTTCAAAGATCCCTGAGTCCCAAAACCCAACATTCAGAACCTACGCACTCACCAATGCATGCTAATATAATGCTTATTATGACCCTGACTTAAATAATATGGAGGCATTGGGAAAGAGAAAGTAATCTGCAATTTCATATACAATTTAATTTTAAACCATTACACCCAGAATGCCTGTGTATGTACCCACAAACAGTACAATACAGTGGTGGAACAAGTACTCAGATTTCTTACTTAAAGGATCAATTTCCTTTTTTCAACCAGGTTTCTGAACTATCCAAAGCCCACTCGAGATGATGGAAATTGTGTCATCTTGCAAGGAGCATTAGTGAGGACCAGAGATAAATCAGCAGAGGGCAGGTTTTTTCGCAATTACCCCAAAGTTATTTGGCAGCCGGCGAAAACTAGTTCTCAACAGGACCGAAAATGAAGGCCCGGCCCTACCTGGGCCCTCGTCAAACCCTGTACACTCAAGACATCTGACCCCCCATGCCAAAGCGCCAGCGCTCGCCCAGCAGTCTGCCGTCAACAAGGCGGATGCGTGCACACACTTCTCGCCCTTAGGTGTCTTACTGGTACATTATAGTTCATGTAAACTTTGTGTATTAACACCTTGAGGGCCCGGGCCTATTTAATCCATTAATAAAATGTGCCCATCGTCAGCAAGCGCCTCTAGGCTTGCTGATGATGGATCAGTTTTTCTCATCAGCACTAATTTCAGGCACATGACCGTACACTTGAACTTGAGGGTGATTTACGTCATGGGCCCCGATGGTTAGTAACTAAAGTTGTCAAATAGTTTTTGTGGAGTAAAATGTATAATATCTGTCTCTGAGCTGTAATGGAGTAGAAGTATAAAGTAGGCAATTCTTTTAAATACTCAAGTAAAGTAAAAGTACCTCAGAATGGTACGTAACCTATATAATTAGCTCATCTACATGCTCACAGAGTAGAAGACCAGCTATTTTTGCCTGTACTGATGGTGAGTAAATGTACTTGGATATGTTCCATCACTGTTCATTATATAATGAATATTATCAACACATATATAAACACTGGCTTGAGTCTCTGCCATAACGTTTGCATTATGATTATATCAGTCATTCACACACCATCAAGTAATGCACATGCAAGCTTCCATGCATTGCCACCATATGCCAAAGTCTGAAACACAAACTTAATCCTTAACATAACCCCCCCCACCCCCCCTGGGGGTACAAATGGTGGTAGGCAGAACAAAGAGTAAACCATCCATCATCTATACATCTTTGTTTCTGACAGTACTTGATGTTAACCCTATTATCATATTTTGCTGTGGCAAAATACCAGAAAAATAAATCCTCTTTATTTTCTGGGGGAGGAGGGGAGGCAGGAGGGATGGAGGGTTTGTCACATGGACTGTTCAGATGCAGTTGCCTTGGCAACAATGGTGATTTTACACAGTTACTCTGTATTGGAGTGACTGGTTGGGAAGTTTGCTGGGGACGGTCTGTGCTGTCGTCATTTTTGAGGGGCGCTAGCCCCTCCTATGCCCAGCTTTGAGTGTTTGTGTAAACACAAACATTGAAGACAAACGTGTGTAAAGACAAAAGTAAGGACGCAAATTGTGATTGGCCAGAATGAGATGATGCATGATAAGAGCGCCCCTCACTTCACACGGCTGTGATTTTTATTGTACTTTAAGTGCAAACGAATCGCTAGCTTTAAAATCTGCTTTTTTTTCCTGCATCAGTCATGCGATGGAGTAGGCCTAAAAAGGAAAAGCTTAAAGCCTATGATTTTACACTTGAGGGCTTTTCACACTGGGAGAGTAAATGGTAAATGGTGCATTTATATAGCGCCTTTATCCAAGGCGCTTTACAGAGATTGTGCATTACATTCACCCATTCACACACACATTCATACACCGATGGCAGCGGAAACCATGCAAGGCACCAACTAGCACATCGGGAGCAATTAGGGGTTCAGTGTCTTTCTCAAGGACACTTCGACAGTAACTCTGGAGGAGCCCGGGTTCGAACTGGCAACCTTACGGTTACCATCCAGGCACTCTACCCCTGATCCACCGCCGCCCCAGAGTACTCGCTTAGATCCATGATGGTCGCACTGTGTATCATGTGAACAGACAGGTTTCACATATAAAAAGGTTCAACAAATTCAACTCTTCATCAGCCGTGGTATCAGTCTGTATTTGCTTAAGATGAGACTTATATGTGTGGAAGATAAAACATTGTGAAGAGCTGCTGCCATCGTGTGACCAAACTTGGAAACACAACTGAATGACAGATATGAAAATAACAGAACAGGCTGCCTGGGGCTGGCTGTGTTTTAGGGCGAATTGTAACTTCACCAGTTCCTCCAATAATGCACAATCAGGACGACCCATGTCTATCAGATATTTCAACTCCAAAAATTCAAATTAAAACTGATGCTTTACACATGCTGAATTTCAACCAACTAGACAGACTAGTGTAGTAGTGTACCCATGCATTGCATAGCAGGATGAAGCTAGTTGTAGCTAGGACTTTTTTTGTTATCTGTTTAACCCAAATTTCTGACTGTACCCTGCGTTTACATTTCTGTCTAATAAAGTATTCAGCAATCAATCAATTAAAAGCCTTTCAGAGTTTTAAGTTTGCAAAATCTCTGCCACACCACAGTAAAGATTTTTGTACTACAATGCAAATGATAAATTCCTTTTAAAAACAGTACAGTTACTCCATAGTTCAGGGGTGCACAAAGGGTAGATCGTGATCTACCAGTAGATCACAAAGGCTGTTCAGGTAGATCACATGAGATGGACCTAAAACAAATTTTAAAGGAAAGAAAGGCCACTTGAATTAAGGTGACTTCATTGATTGACATAAGGGCCAGTCAGCTCAAAACCCACAATGCAATTGTGGCTGTTCACAAACGTCAGTAGCATTTCAAAGCTATACAAAACAAAACAATACCAATTCTATTTTACCCCTATATTTCCCATTCTGAGTGTTTGTCTTATGTAACGCCAGTGCCGCTATTCAAAACCTTTTGAACATAATATATCTACTGTATAATAGGCAATCTACAAGCTTACAATACAAGGATTTTAAGCTACAAATATCAATTTCTTAAAAACAAAAAAGGTTGCCTGACATGCTCAAAATAGGGAAGCCAGGTTGAAAGTTTTATGGAGCTCCAATAAGTGGAAAGGACATACCAAGGCTCATACCAAGCCTTATTCTTTTTTTGTTTTCAGAATTATAAGGAAGCCATATTTAAAATTTGAAGTTGCACCAGCTTGATCATATCAATCTTCACATGCACTGGATATCTTTACAAAAATCGTCTGCAAACACCAACAGGCTGAATTCGCCAGCATCATGCATCACAGGCATGTACTGTAGATCTGATCAACTTGATGTAACCAAGAAAGCAATGTTACTCAAACCTCAGTGTCCAAGATGCCGATGACAACATTCCAGAGAACCTGTGTTTTATGCCACACTGGAAATACAAATAGTTTATTCATAGTTTTAGATGTTCCTCATATCACATAAAAACCCAGATTTTTCTCAATGAATCCTGTGGTATTAAGAAATGATATGGTAATATTGACAAGCTTTTCTTCTCATTATGTCCATAACAAATGAATAAGTGCTGCTATTTCAGCCAGAGATGGTGCAGATCCCACTCTTGAAACCACACATGCAGTACCCCTAGCCTCAAATGCTGAATCTCTCATCTCTACTGTCTCAGTTTTGTGATTAGTTCAACAACAAAATATACCAAAGGGAGAAAGCAGCCTACTTTCCTTAAAGAAGCAGAAATTTCAAAAAAAGACTTCAATTTGAGATCATATGTTGAGACATTTGCCATTTTAAATCTGCCATGCTCAGTACTGTAGCTGTGGTCATCTGGCTTGAGATAACTAGGTTTCCAAATTAGTATCAATAAATGCACACATCTTGAACATATAAGTGGCTCTAACAAATCATTTAACAACATAAGCCCTGTATACCGTCATACAATGAATAGCAAAAATAGCCAATCTAACAGCTCACAAAGCATGGTATTGATGCTTTGTGAGCTTGTAGATTGGCTATTTTTGCTAATTTTAAAAAACATTTGAAAAACATTTAAGTTATTACAGTAAAATGTTTTATCACCAAGTGTCATTTGATGATACTCAATAGTAAAAAACAATCATTCCACTCTTATTTTCTGGGGGGGAGATGGGTACAGGCGGAAATTGATTATTTTTTACAATTTATTATTTCCAAAATTAAATTATCCTTGCTCCTAAAATGTCAGGATAAAACAAAACAAAAACCCACAAATGCATCGCACAAGCATCAGCCACAGAAAGAATCAAGTGTGTGTGTGTGTGTGTGTGGGGGGGGGGGTGGGTGATAACACTTTGAGTGTCAACCTGTGTTGAAAGATAAAGTGGACATGCAGTGATGATTAGGCTTTTCCTTACTTTTGGAAATTTGAGGAAAACATTTGCAGAGATTTAAAAAAAAAACTGATACATTTTATTTACTACCCTGCTCTGGTCCTTATACACTACAGCCACCCCTCCTTGCAAACCATTTTAATGATCTGGGGGGGGGGGGGGGGGGGGATCAACTGAGGACATAAAACATGCTGGTTTCTGTCATGCAGTGGATCTGTGGATGCATATATTTTGACAAGAGCAAGTTGAATGGTTCCAGATTTATTGATTTGGAAGACATTTTAACACTTAAGTTGTATGCCAGTGTCATCCGAAACAAGCAACAATTTTCAATTTATAACTTGTCATGGTGTGGCGTGTTGTGGGTGAGCTTTGTAGATCAGCTTTTTTTTGCAGGTTGAATGATTGTGCCTATAATGACAGGCCCAAAAAAGGGATGCCAGGGTGAAAGTGGTTAAATGTGAAGCCTTTAAGTAACATTGATGTCAACCGCCCTAGTAAGAGCAACTAGAAAATGAAGAAAAAAAATCTTTGAAAGCAACATTCTCATCAATTCTCCTCCACAGTCAATGTTACAAATTACAAAGACAGAAAAGGCAGTGTACAATTCCTCTTTTCCCTGTACTGGACGAGTGTGGCACTAAAATCTCCAATGGCATGTTAAAACTGTGACTGGGAGTTGTGGTCCCCGTCCTCACAGTTCACAACTGGTGCCAGCTAATGTTGATGGCATCACCAGGGTGTCCTTCCTTCACAAAGGCACTGGGCTCCTATGACACAGTGCAAATCAGACACCAGCCATGTCACTTTGTGCATTGTCATACCTACTGGTGGAACCAGTGTCTGTCTTCCTCCACATTGCTTCGCGCTGTCAGCTTGTGTTCTTCAGTGGCTGCACACTGACAATGCTCACACTGGCATACAGTACATCGAGCGAGGCCTTGAGTAGACTCAGTGAATTTCGATATGGACCTGTGAAAATAAAATGAACACATGGTTGCCAGACTTGAAAAGAAAGAGACAAAGACTCACTGTATGTGAGTAACGTTACTTCAGCTATGAAGACGCATTTTAGGAACATGATGTAACTTTAGATTCAATTCAGTCACAACCAGAGTGTGTACTGTACCATCTACTCTAAATGTGACTCTTTAGTCTTTACCTGCAATCTCACGTTGAACATCATCGAGGCGATGAGGTATATATATGGGAATCTGATTCGCAGTCGCCATGCGAGATCAAAAAATATCATCAAAGTTCTCGTCAGCCCTTTGGAAAACACCCCATAGGTCCGACCAGCGGACCCCGAAAATCGCAGCACTAAATACGACAGACCCGCCATAGACGAAGTCTGTCGTACAAATCCTTCCGTGCGCTTTGATGTGTTACGAACGATCAAACAAACCTAGCAAACTGGCGAATGATGTTTGAAATCTCATAATTCTATCGTTTATGTTGGCCGTGGCAATGCATTGTACCTACTCCACCCCGAAGCAGAAATGGGTATTCGGTATCTTCCCGTTCTGGTCATATGGAGGATTTATAATGATGTGACTCACGGAAGTTGATTTGTGTGTCACACTCAAAAGAGCCCGGGCGGCTTTCGACAGTCACCCATTTGTTGCATATAACTCTGATACTCTGAATCATTTAGCTGATTAGCTCCGTTTGGAACTAATGTATTTTATGTTATTTCAATATCTTAATCGGAATAAGACATATTTTAATCAAATAAAATGCATATAAATTGTCGTAAAATAGTGCTTAAACCAATCCTCTTTTCAATAATTGCGTATGAATTTCCGAAATGTACGTTGATATAAAACCAAAATAAGCCGAGCAAAATAACGGCGTCAGATAATTAAAGGTAATTTTGTATAAAAACATTCGCGTAGTGAGCGTGACGTAGGTGGCTCGAAAAGAAATAAAGGAAAAAAGCAACACCGTCGTTTATGTTGCCTAATCCAGAGGGAGGAATAATTCGGGTCCAATTTAGAATATATGATATAATTGACCATGTAAAATGAATTATTTGGACTGTTACAGTACTGTACACTGCATAGAGTATTAAGAGGGTACACTGTCTAAAAAGTTTGAGTGGGCGTATCCCATACAGCTAGATTGTGTCACTCGTCAGAAAGCACAGATCTTCAAACTATCAACGCGTCGCAAAGCCCTGGCATTGCTACGCGTGGTTAGCTTGTAGATCTGTTCTTTTTGGCGATAACCCGGATGCAGCCCGTGTCGGCTCGTCAGTCGTCATACTGTTTTCCCTTCCTCCTCAGGGGTGGTGGCCGCTCGCTCGCTGTTTTCGCTCCGTAGCTTTAAACACGGGAAGCATGGGAATGTTGCGACGAGGGAATTCATAAGTAAACTCCTCTTAAAAACAAAACAAACTATTGGATAAGTTACTGAACGCGCTCGACAGGCCACGTTTACTTGGACATCTTTCGTAGCATAAACCGGCGAGCTCTCTCTTTCTCTCTCCGAGTCTCATCGGGACGTTTCACCCGGCGAGGGGAGCGAAGCTCGGACAAAGAGAAAGGACTTGTGAGCTAAACGTTAGCCGAGTACCGAGCTAACTTAGCAGCTAAGCTAACATGCAGGCCATAAAGTGTGTAGTGGTCGGGGACGGGTAAGTTGACCGAATTGAAAGTTGTGATTTGTGCCTCTTCCTCCCTTTGTTGTCGGATAAATATAAACATAACATGGCTCTGGCTGATATGGAAAAGTCAAATAATACTTACAGGTTTGATCAAAGTACCTCCATAAGAGTCGATATCGTTAATATTTTGATGACTTTACATATTATTTACACAGTGAGAGTTTCGGTAAATAATCGCCACTAATGCCTCATAACTAACTGGGTAACGGCAAACAATATAGCAACTAGGTTTAGCTCAGAAAATTGCATCACTTTAACAGCCTTTAAAAGCAAGAACATAACATTCACGCGCTGTTATCTGCAATCACACGACACACACTTGATAGCAAACCATTAGGGTGGAGGCTGTGATACTTATTGAATCTGAAATGAGTCATGGGTGGAAGGTTCTGAGTTGTTGGGAAATCTCTCACTTATCCCATTTAAATCCTCTGTAAGATTAATACTGGATGGTAATTGGACAATACTGTATCTCGGCTATCCTTCTTAAACAGCCAGATGGTCTTAATGCCTTATTTGTCCGTCGTTGCAGTTTGCAAAGTTCAGCTTTGTCTCTGTGGTGCCGTTACTATCATATGTCTATATTATTCCATAATCGCTCGTCCGTTGGTGATGTCAGAGGGTTTTAGCTCCGGGCTCACAAATAATGATAGTAAAACGGGGTCAAGAATGAGCTCCAGCTGTTTTGCTTCTAATATGTGGGAGGTGACAACCTCCTGTTCTGGGTGTGGTGGATACCACAGCACAAGAGTCATTGATGGGAAAGTAACAGTTATTATTTTGCATCTTATTCTTGGCAAATAATGCTGCTGATGGCTACGATTTCATTATAAACGGACACAAAATTATGGTTCTTATTGACACTGGAACTTATGGTAGTTTGATTTTCAACACTGGCTGTGTTGTTTGTGTGCACGTGCCTTTACAAAATCTTTTGATTTCAGAAGTGTACACAAAAGGTGTCAATAAAATAACTACTGTAGTCTGTACTCTACTACAAATGTCTGAATTCACGAGTGCCATAATTCGACTATAATGGAAGAGGTAGTGGTACTTGAGTGACTGTAGAGAGGAGAGCATTGTGAATTTGAGCACAGAAATGAAACAAAGTGCTTGTTATTTGATAGATAATGCCATTGTTGCTAAAATAAGACTGACATAATTTATTTTTTCTTCCAGCGCTGTGGGTAAGACCTGCCTGCTCATCAGCTACACCACCAATGCCTTCCCCGGGGAGTATATCCCCACAGTGTGAGTATGACACTCCTTGGAGGAAGCTAAAATACTTGTCAAACCTTGAAGCCATTAACCCCACCTGCACCACTAAGACATTTTGCAGTCACACCTTGTTTGCCTAATGCCTAACATTTACAATAGATAAGCTTGCTGACAAAAATGAAGTCAGTTTATCTTCAATTGTTTTGGTTTAGTAATGGAAATGTGGTTGTAAAAATCTGGTAAATTTTATAGTGATATGACTAAGTCAAGACTGTAGATTTGAATCCCATGTGGGTCCATGACCAAGTTATTGTGTTTAAGTAAAATACAATGTGTACTATAACAGATGGCAATTATTGATACCCTATACAGTACACAGTATAATTTAAATGATATTGCGCAGCCTAGTTGAGACCCCAGACTAAAAGCGTTCTCGAGTACTACAGCCTAAGTTATGTGGATGATGCAACTCTGATTATGGAAACCAATGGAGAAATGAATGCTTTTGGATCTTATGAGGAAATCTTGTACCATATCAGCGTCCAGTAGCGCCTGTCTCCGAGCTGTATCGCTCTGTTTGCATGGAAAGTGGTTGATAAACATAATTATTAAAATAGGCAAGATTTCAAGAAAACCGAATAGGTGCCGGGGGAAAAAACCCAAATGTCATTCTGAACTTGGGATAGATTTAGCCTACATTGTAGGAATAACATTGGGCTTGTGTTAATGTGCACTTAAGTTGCCACATTAACCTATCTCCACTAATAAAATACCTTTTCCATTGATGTGAAATTTAATTTAATGATGACATTTATCACTTTCTGGCAGCTTTGACAACTACTCTGCCAATGTGATGGTGGATGGTAAGCCAGTGAACTTGGGCCTTTGGGATACAGCGGGACAGGAAGACTATGACAGACTTCGCCCACTTTCTTATCCACAGACGGTACAGTAAAATAGATGGCAACATATCATATTTCACCCATCACACCGTTCTTTGCCAGTAAGGGCAGATTTTGATGTAAAATATACGCAAGAACCATATGGGACAGAGTGGCATTTGTAGTGAGAATGGAATAATTAACTTAACGAAAGAAAATGTCACACTACTCTGCATATAATGAACAACACAGTCTGTCGCTAGTCTGAGAATTAAGTGATTTTGGCATGGGTTCTGATTGTCACATGTGTGTCTCACCAGGATGTGTTCCTCATCTGTTTTTCCCTCGTGAGTCCTGCCTCATTTGAAAATGTCCGTGCCAAGGTGAGTCTATCTGCTTGGTGAGGTATTAAGATACAAAAAAAATCTATATTGTTTGTATGTGAATTGTGAACACATTATGAAAATTAATAAAGTTTAATCAGACAAAGTGCCAGTCTTGCCAAAGGTTAAACACAAACATTCAAAGTGCTGTTTGAACCCATTTTTCTATTACGCAATATTCATGACTAGGGCTGGGTGCAATAAACGTAATACCGCCATACCGTGGTTGTGTAAGGCATACCGTGGTAACAAGTTCATAACGACTATTTTTGTATTTCATATTTTATCCCACGATTTTGTAACCCAAAGCTTGCCTAAGCTCCCTCTGCCAACCTGGGGAGAGCCAGAAGACTGAGCTCATGCTTCCTTCAATGCATGAGGAGTGAGCAGGCTGCTTACTGCGCCACCGTGCTCCTTATATATATTATTTTTTTCATTGAGGTATCGCTCAATCCCTCTATACTGTCTGTAAACAGTGATATATTACCGGCTTACCGCCATACTACCCAAGCCCTATTTATGACTAGAGTTAAAATAAATTTCTGTTGGATTTCTGCAATTTCCGCTTATGTGGTGTTTATTTTGATAACACAAATAGCCTTGGAATAGCTCTGTTCAAATCCTGACTGTGATCTCTGTGCAGTGGTATCCAGAGGTGAGGCACCACTGTCCCAATACCCCTATCATCCTAGTGGGAACCAAGTTGGATCTAAGAGATGACAAGGACACCATTGAAAAGTTGAAGGAGAAGAAACTCTCTCCCATCACATATCCTCAGGGCCTTGCCATGGCAAAAGAGATCGGTATGACGACTGTTCATATTACTTCGTTCTCTTATGTAATTGTATTTTTGCCATTCCGAATAAGTTGAAATGACACTGATATGCCTAACATCTAATACAAATGATGAAATGAAAATATAATAATAATTAATGTAATTGTTTTGGGTTTTTTAGAACCCCTGTCTTATGGTACCACGTTAATAACATATTCTTTAGTTTTGGGTCTGGGAGGCAAAATCTCATCAAATGGTGGTCTGTGGCTCAAATGACAAATGATAAATAATGGTCCTATGAAAACCACTAGCCTAAGTACAGATAATTAACTGAACTGGAAATTGTTCTCCCTTGTTCCTCCAGGTGCCGTAAAGTACCTGGAGTGCTCAGCTCTGACTCAGCGTGGCCTTAAAACTGTGTTTGACGAGGCCATCCGGGCTGTCCTCTGCCCCCCGCCCGTCAAGAAGAAGAGGAGGAAGTGCTCCCTCCTCTAAGACGTCACAGGAAAGGATATGGGGAGGGAACATGACCGCTAGTGATGAGGGGAGAGAGGGACACAGGAGAAAAAAAAACACGAATACATACCACACAGTTATACAAAAGCAACATGCTTCAGACTCTTTCCTTCCGTAATGATGTAGTAATAGATAGAAGTTGTATCAACGGTTTCTTAAAAAAAATGTTTTAACATGGTTAGGGCTACGAGAAGTGTTTCAATTATGATAGGCCTTAGTGATTTCCTTATACCAACCATATACAATTACATATACACACAAACTATGAAATTCCTGAGGCCTTCTAAAAATGTATGGGAACTTTTGTAAAATGGACCGTGGAATGTTTTGTAACTTCTTGTCCTTCCACCGGTAATCTATCTTGTTTGTTTACAGTCTCGGAGGCTTGTGTTGAGTGGAGAGAAATGTTGCCAAATACATTCTGCAGATAATTACATGCTGTATTTCAGCAGACAAGGAAACCTTCGTTGTATTGTCTCAACATCTGCACCTTTTTAAAATACAGCCAACAGTTTTGCGTAATGGACTGCATTTAGCAGTTCATTTACTTCATTCAGCTGCATGATTATGGTATGGATCATAATTGACATTAGTGAGGGTAGCCACATGTGTAATGACTTTATGAACGAAGGAGCTTGAAGTAAACATCTGTGAAGTTCTATTTGCCTCAAATTGCTCTTAATGTACCATAGTAATATTTTTATCGGCAGTGCTCTCATTGGTTTCTATAACTACAGTGATTTGTGTGGTCGAGTTCATTTACTGTATGTAAAGTGAACAAGGCTCATATTGGGACACAATTCTGTTTATGTTGTCAATGCTGAAAATAAGGGCTGGGAATAAGTCTGCTGTTGCCAATAATGCTATTAATTACTCTTTAAAACACAATGATACAGTATTTCATGGGTTTGCTTCCCTTTGGACCTGACTTGTTTGGGTTTTTGTGCATCAAAGTCGAACACCTTTCAATGGTCTTTGGGCATTTATCAGACATCTTTTGTGCGGCACATTCTTTATTTGTGATTGGCACATTTTGACTTTTGTAGCATCACTACTGGCTAAGCAATGTCGCTAGAGCATTTATACCTGAGAATAACAGTAACAAAGCTACTGTCAAGTTAGTGTAGTGTACAGCATACTCATCCTTTGTTATAATCATATTGACTATTTTGTATCATTGTTTCTCTTCACAGAAGTTACACATCACTCACTGTATTGTCAAACTAACACTATGAATATACTGTTTATTACCTCTTAATGCTACCTTAATCTCCCTACAAGCCTAGCTTTTTGTAATTAATGCCGATAGCATGTATGTGCAACATATACTGAAGACTAAGATTAGAAACGCTACAGTTATATATATATTTTTTTGCATATTTTCAAATGTATTTGAACTACTAGATCAGGGGTAAAGCACATGATGTTATTAAACTGTATTGTATTCCGACATCAAGTAGTGCTTCAGTTCAAGCCAATGTTGTGACCCTTTAGTTTTATGGAAAGCTATTGTCACTTTTTTGAAAAAGCCAATAAATTTAAATTAAAATTACTATCATGTTTGTTATCGTGTTATAAAATGTGAAGGTAGAGAAACCACAGTTCACACAACACAAAGGTTTACGGCCAAACCGTATCACTCACGAAAGAGGAAGAAGCCAGCACCCAACAATGTCCTAGTTATACATTTATTTGCTTCACTGGGACCAACACAAATGTTTCAGCTAGCCAGCCTTCATCAGCGTTTGCCATCTAGTCTCTGGGACTGAAAAAATGTTAAATAGTAA
Organism: Protomyctophum parallelum; assembly: GCF_964188405.1. Classification (NCBI taxonomy): domain Eukaryota; kingdom Metazoa; phylum Chordata; class Actinopteri; order Myctophiformes; family Myctophidae; genus Protomyctophum; species Protomyctophum parallelum. Next base: position 32,414,978 of record NC_139708.1, on the reverse strand, counting down.
ATTACAAAAAAGTTTGATTTAATAAGATGGTAAAGTCTTAATGGGTTAAAAAAAAGGTTTGCAATATTTCACTTTAATGAATGTGGAATATGAGGAATATAGTATAACAAGTATAACATTTTGAACTAGAAAATTCGCAATTTAAAAAAATTGCAGAGTGTGGTTGCCGCAGTGGCTTACATATGCCCCTCCCACTAGTATTGCCAGCCAATTACAATTTCAAGTCACGCCTTAGGTCATGCGTAAGTAATTCGGAGGGGATTTAACCCCCGAAATTCATGTTTTTGCGACAAACGGTTACATTTCTCGCATTTGCGGTGCCCCCTATGGATGAAAATGGAATTGCTTTTAGAACTTGGTTGATTGAACCACCCCGGACATGTGATTCAAATTTGGGATGGATTGGACATTCCGTTCGTGATTTATGGCATTTTTTGTGATATAGGCCCCTCCTACTAACTTCGGAAGACGATTACGGCCGAACGATACGCACTTTCAAAATTCTGCAGTTCAGTTTTAATTGGATGGGTCCAGAGATCACGTGTGCCGATTTCTGTGAGATTTGGACAAAATCTGTAGGAGGAAAAGCAAAAAGTGTGTTTTGGACAAAATTCAAAATGGCGGAAAATCTATCATGGCGGAAATGGGCGTGGCCTATATGGGGAGATGCGTCATGACCCAAGGAATCCAGGGAATTTTTTATTTTTATTTTACGACCTACGGTTCAAGAGTTATAAGCCAAAAGGTAAAGTGGGCTGTTATAGCGCCACCATGAGGCCGACCGATAAAATTTTAGGGTTAAATAATTTTAGGGATAATGTTGAATTATCCCTAAAAGTTTTGTAACTATAGTGATTACAGTCTCCGAGGAACAAATACTTGAATGTGAATTTTTGCCTTTTCCCATTCATGTCAATGGGGAAATTTAATTCACTAATAAATTCATATCAATTAAACTATACAACATTTCTCTTAACAAAATACAAGCACACGATTCCCAATTTTTCCGGTCAATTTGACATATGGCTCAAGTGCGTACAGCGTACAGTGTGGGAGGTATAAAGCGTCAAAATAAAGACTACTCCAGTGAAATAATAAAGTGTCACAGTTACAAGAGTCTGGTTGCCCATTCGGGCAACCACACTAATAAACTAGAAAATTCGCAATTTTAAAAAATTGCAGAGTGTGGTTGCCGCAGTGGCTTACATATGCCCCTCCCACTAGTATTGCCAGCCAATTACAATTTCAAGTCACACCTTAGATCATGCGTAAGTCATTCGGAGGGGATTTAACCCCCGAAATTCATGTTTTTGCGACAAACGGTTACATTTCTCGCATTTGCGGCGCCCCCTATGGATGAAAATGGAATTGCTTTTAGAACTTGGTTGATTGAACCACCCCGGACATGTGATTGAAATTTGGGATGGATTGGACATTCCGTTCATGATTTATGGCATTTTTGTGATATAGGCCCCTCCTACTAACTTCGGAAGACGATTACGGCCGAACGATACGCACTTTCAAAATTCTGCGGCTCAGTTTTAATTGGATGGGTCCAGAGATCACGTGTGCCGATTTCTGTGAGATTTGAACGAAATCTGTAGGAGGAAAAGCAAAAAGTGTGTTTTGGACAAAATTCAAAATGGCGGAAAATCTATCATGGCGGAAATGGGCGTGGCCTATATGGGGAGATGCGTCATGACCCAAGGAATCCAGGGAAAAAATAATTTTGATTTTACGACCTACGGTTCAAGAGTTATAAGCCAAAAGGTAAAGTGGGCTGTTATAGCGCCACCATGAGGCCGACCTATAAAATTATAATTTTAATTAATTTTAGTGATAATTAAGAAATATCCCTAACAGTTTTGTAACTATAGTGATTACAGTCTCCGAGGAACAAATACTTTTATGTGAATTTTTGCCTTTTCCCATTCATGTCAATGGGGAAATTTAATTCACTAATAAATTCATATCAATTAAACTATACAACATTTCTCTTAACAAAATACACGCACACGATTCCCGATTTTTCCGGTCAATTTGACATATGGCTCAAGTGCGTACAGCGTACAGTGTGGGAGGTATAAAGCGTCAAAATAAAGACTACTCCAGTGGAAAAAAAATAATAATAATAATAATAAAGTGTCACAGTTACAAGAGTCTGGTTGCCCATTCGGGCAACCACACTAATTAGGCTTCTTTCTGCTCAGCCTTGCAGATCGGACCATGCCACACCAAGTCCTTCATGCTTCTTCAAAAAATACATTTTGATTGGAAATTTATCCTTTTCAACTAGACCATGCATAAGCTTCCAACAAGATTTCCCAGTGAATCTTTACCATCCAAAATATGGAAACCACCATTTAATTTACTTCAATGCGGTTGCCATTAGATGTAGACCTGAGTAACATGAACTACAACAATGAATTGTCATTACTATATATATATAATTTTTTTGGGAGGCTTTTTCTCTTTATTGATAGACTATAGTAGTTTGACAGGAAAGGGGGAGAGACATGGGGGGGAAGATACACAGCAAAGGTCGTTGGGATAGGGACTCGAACCCGCAAAGTCTTCTTAGCTGATGAGTTGTAAAGCTTAATGCAAAACAACCCCACTGATACTTCTGTCTTTTCATGTTGCATTCTGTTTCATTTCTTTCAATCTCTATCAAATATATTATAATCCCTCTTGCTTATGAAAATGTATTACAGCTACATTGGCTTGTAGTACAGTCCTTTTAACATAAATGGTACCATGGTTTTCACATGGCAGAATTATAAGCCAAGCAAGCTTGCTTCCTGTGTTTCCACAGCTGTTCAACATGAATGGGGGTAAGGACCAAATATAAACAGATCTTCAATGTAAAGTTTACACATAAAAAAGGGAGGTAAAATACCAGTTGAGTACAGTAAATTCTAACCTTTCACTTGTTGTAATAGGAATACTTTCAAGCAGTGTAGAGTGTAGATGGACAATAGACAATTAACCACAAAACAGCCAACTCCACAAGTCAATTTTAGTACATACTGTATAAGTCAAACATGACAATGGTCATGATACATTTGGCAATTCATAAACCCACAAGGTTTCAATAATATTCAGATGGCAAACAAACAAAAAACGGACATAAGCCCAATCTAATAAATACAAACGTTAAACTATTTCTGTGCACAAAATGCATTTTATGTTTTCAGTGGCACTTTAGGTAAAGTCTTGACATATTTCAGGAATCAGTGAACCGCAGCAGCAGGCCAGAAGTTGTAGGTATACTGGCAAGACAAAATTATTTCATAAGCTCATTAATCATCAAATATGAGTGTATAATACTGCTATTTAGAATCACACACACAAAAAATAAGAAAATAAATGTAAACTAAGGGACTATTAGTGACACCAGCCAGGTTGATTTAATACTTTAACAGTTTGTATACAATAATGCTAAAAGGATAACACAAAAAGCCTGAGGGACTTGTTTTCATTGTGGTCCTGTGGATTCAAATTCTTCAAGACATACAATAACATACAATAGATCACAATAGATCATCAATACTATGAGCAGTAAAGGTATAAGAATTAAGAAAACAAAGTGGTTAATCAACCGAATTACCTTTCTACGAGCTCTGCACCAACAATGTCATGGACGTGGTATTTCATGTGGAATTTGACCTGCGTGGGTGTGCGTCTCTCCTCCAGGTCTGTTTTTAAGACTTCACTATATTTGGACTTCTTAATCATACCAAGCACTGCTTTACGACCTAATGGTGAAACAAACAAACACTCAATTAGCAAGGCAGTGGAACCAATCGGAATGGGAGAAATCAAGCCGTGTTTGGCACTTCTTTTGACAAAATGCTCTGCAGGCATTAATTACTCATTACACCCACCCTGTATGAAGTACTTGGTAAATTTTCCAGAGTTTGGAATGGACAGCCACCAGCTGCCGGCATCTCTCACAGTCAGGACTCCTGACTTCACCAGTTGCCTGTGACATGGGAACATAACTTATGACACATGACACAACGGTATAGCCATGATCTATAAGAGGGTGTGTGTGTCTGTCCAGACTCCAGAGCTAATTTGACAAACCGCTGGATCGATCAGGGTCAAATCTCTTGTGCAGACTGCCACTAGGCCAATTTAGTAATTCCACACATTTTCATTCATGTTTTATATTATTTAAAAAATGACTTTAATTTTACGACAATGGAAGTGGGGCTAGAATCAGGGTGAAAACTGATCCAAATGGGGAGATGACTGTCGTCAATGATGTCATTGACGCTCTCATCATTGTACATCATCATGACGTAACATGTCGATTTGCTCAGACACATGACGTAAATTCTCCAGTCATTGTCAATGGGAATGTAATCTTTGTGTAAGACAAAAATACAGATTTGCTCAGACACATATGTATGTAAATACTCCATTCATTGTCGATGTTTGTGTTAGGACACAAATCTACACTATAGCTCAAAAAGCTGAATAAGAATGCATGTTTTTTTCATTACGCCATGGCTCTGTAAGAGCTAGTTTTGCTTAACAATGCCTTAAAATCAAACAGAACAAGCTTTCCCCATATTCGAGCATACCGGCATATCATCAATATGATGTCAGAGATCCACTGTCCTTTTTCCCCCAATAAATGGATATCTTATTTTTAAATTTGACACTTCTACAGTGTCATGACTCATGGGGACAGGCTCAAAGTCTGCTTTCATACGTTATCTCAGAGTCTGTGAAGAGGAACTCCTTGAGCATCTTGTCTTTGTTGAAGCTCAGGTTAGTACAAGATGATACAGCTTTCTCCAGGAACTTCTCCACTGTCTCTTGTGTCCCCTTCCCCTCCTCTCCTGCCAAGACTTTGGCCTTATAGTCCGACGTGAACACCAGTCCAAAAGCATCCGAATCAAAGCCTAGCTGGAACATCAGCAGCTCTCCCTGCTCCCGCAGTTCACTCTGTGGAGAAACGTCAGAGAAGACTTTCACATTTAGAGTAATAATCCAATATCTACCTTGGCCAATCTTGGGTAGGGCATGACATTTACAGACTGCAGCTTTAACATTGAGAGCGTGTTACTGTGTAGTAGGATTCAATGTGAAGTCTAGGGACCTCCAAGGACCTTGCCGAAGTTGCTGTGTATATTATTGTCCAGAGTTTAAAAAAAAATCTTATCAAATGGCGGTCAGTGGTCTAATCTAATCAATCATGCATGTCCAACTGGAGGTCCCTGAAATTAAGATTATGGTTGAGAATGACAATAGTAGGAGTACTCACCAGCTGCCTGTCCACAGCAGTCTTGTCATTGTGAATGCTGTAGAGCTGATGCTTCAGCACCATTTGAGGCAAAGTGTCATTGAACATCTTCCGAGGGAACAGGGTCATGAGGTACTGCAGACTCGCCCTGATGTCAACGGGTCCTTGATAGACATGAAAGTGGATGTGTTAATATTAATGACAATTTACAAAACAGGCATCCCTAGGCAGCCCCAGTATGTTCCCTCAGCACTACGCTCATTCTCTGTAATGAGCGTAGTGCTGAGGGAACATACTGCCAGGGGTTACCCTAGGCTTAGCTATATTGGAGCATGTCATTCAAGTTGAACATTTTGGATATTTTTAGCAGGTGGTCAATATCTCCTTCAGTGAAAAATGTAATTGCATTTTATCTAAAAAAAAATAACAATAACAACACCACACTTACCATCGCCATCATCCTTTCCAGCTCCAAACTTCTCGGTACCAGTTCTTCTTTTCTTCACTTTAAAAGTGTCCGAAATCAGACTCCTTTTCCTATTCATACCTGATGGGCTGTATTTAGGAGTTGCACCATGGGCTACTTAGTTTAGATACAACAAAAAATACTATTTAACTAGTATCTATCTTTTAAAGCCAACAGCTAACTTTAGCTGTTAGCTACAAAACGTGTTTTAGCTTAGACGTTCTCTTTCCAATTACATAAACCTGATGTTGTAAAACTAAAAAGGAGAATAGTAACTATTCATATTAGCATAGCAAAACGCCTATATTTTATTTGTGTTGTTATACAACAGTGATCACTTGACTAACCACGTCCACGACTACACACCAGCTTCAGCGACACTGACTGACTGAGCCCTGAGCTATGATTGTGGATTTAAATTTCTCCTTTTGTAACCAGCCAGCTGGTCGGGGGCGGGTTGTTGCTACTGCCACCTACGGGCCTGGAGCTTAGTGCCTTGAACTGGGGGTTCATGGATTGTTTTGCTGTTCAATTCAGTCTGTTCAATCATAATTTGTACTAGTAAACATTAACGAAGAAGCACATATAGCTGCGTCCCAAAATCAGCTGCTACTACAATGGTCTGGGGACTTTTTCGAAATACTTTTGAGTGCAGGCGAACGAAGCGGATGTTAGGAAAGTGCCCCCAGGGCTCCGTCTTATGAGCTAATTTAGAACTTCCTGTCTGAGAGCTAGCTAATTTAAGACATCCGGTTGCCTTCAGAAAAAAATAAGGTTATTTAATTCGTTAATTAAATAATTATTACATTACATTATTTGTATTATTATTACATTACAGTTATGGTAAAGACACACATTATGTTTCTGTGTAAAAATAAGTAATTAAATAACATAAAAAAGTTATCTAAATGGATAAATGCTATTCACTGGAGTGCATGGACTTTATAAAGTGGACACTGGACAAAAGACGGCTCCGCGAGGCAACTATCTGGACATACCCACGCGTTCGGGGAGATGTCCTCTACCACACCCCACTCTCCGCTAAGCGGGAGAGGTGTAAAATTCACAGCAGCAGACCTTCTACTGAGGTCAACGCTCACAAAAGTACCGTTTCCAGACCCAGAATGGACACTAGACAAAGAGGCCTCCACGAGGCAACTATCTGGACATACCCACGCGTTCGGGGAGATGTCCTCTACCACACCCCACTATCCGCTAAGCAGAAGAGGTGTAAAATTCACAGCAGCAGACCTTCTACTGGGGTCAATGCTCAAAAAAGTACCGTTTCCGGACCCAGAATGGACACTGGACAAAAGACGGCTCCGCGAGGCAACTATCTGGACATACCCACGCGTTCGGGGAGATGTCCTCTACCACACCCCACTCTCCGCTAAGCGGGAGAGGTGTAAAATTCACAGCAGCAGACCTTCTACTGAGGTCAACGCTCACAAAAGTACCGTTTCCAGACCCAGAATGGACACTAGACAAAGAGGCCTCCGCGAGGCAACTATCTGGACATACCCACGCGTTCGGGGAGATGTCCTCTACCACACCCCACTCTCCGCTAAGGGGGAGAGGTGTAAAATTCACAGCAGCAGACCTTCTACTGGGGTCAATGCTCAAAAAAGTACCGTTTCCGGACCCAGAATGGACACTGGACAAAAGACGGCTCCGCGAGGCAACTATCTGGACATACCCACGCGTTCGGGGAGATGTCCTCTACCACACCCCACTCTCCGCTAAGCGGGAGAGGTGTAAAATTCACAGCAGCAGACCTTCTACTGAGGTCAACGCTCACAAAAGTACCGTTTCCAGACCCAGAATGGACACTAGACAAAGAGGCCTCCGCGAGGCAACTATCTGGACATACCCACGCGTTCGGGGAGATGTCCTCTACCACCCCCCACTCTCCGCTAAGCAGAAGAGGTGTAAAATTCACAGCAGCAGACCTTCTACTGGGGTCAATGCTCAAAAAAGTACCGTTTCCGGACTCAGAATGGACACTGGACAAAAGACGGCTCTGCGAGGCAACTATCTGGACATACCCACGCGTTCGGGGAGATGTCCTCTACCACACCCCACTCTCCGCTAAGCGGGAGAGGTGTAAAATTCACAGCAGCAGACCTTCTACTGAGGTCAACGCTCACAAAAGTACCGTTTCCAGACCCAGAATGGACACTAGACAAAGAGGCCTCCGCGAGGCAACTATCTGGACATACCCACGCGTTCGGGGAGATGTCCTCTACCACACCCCACTCTCCGCTAAGCGGGAGAGGTGTAAAATTCACAGCAGCAGACCTTCTACTGGGGTCAATGCTCAAAAAAGTACCGTTTCCGGACCCAGAATGGACACTGGACAAAAGACAAAAGACTACAGCAATACATGCAGTGCAAAAACAACATAACGAATTAAATAGCAGCTTCTGGAAAGACGTTGCAGAAAAACTTGGTTGGCCAATTAGTACACAAAACAGAGTGAGATATTCTGTTAGAAAGCTCCAAACCATTTGGCAGCAAAATAGAGGTGGTGTGAAAGGCCTCTGTTAGATGAAGGACACCAAGACACTCTTGTACAAACACACAATGTAACTGCTCATGTTGCAAGTGCTTGTTCAGTTGATATTGGTAACAGCTACACATAGAGGATGTGGATGGAATTAGTGAATGTCCAGTTATTGGCGATGCCTTGACCACAGATAAGAAACAGAGTGATGATGAAGCTGACAAGATTGAAGTTAACACATCTGCTACACCCATGAAAATGCGTGTGAACAGAAGGTGTGCCAAACATCCACTAGATGCTAATGAGTGGGTCATGCCAAGTAAAAGGGCTGTCTATTGCATTTGCCAAGCGCCAAATGACCGAAATAAAGCTATGATTGCATGTGACCTCTGTGGAGCCTGGTTCCATATGGACTGTCTGGGAGTTTGTGATGATCATTATTTAGCAGAGTGATTTTTTCTTCTTCTGCCTTTTTCTTTCCATTGAATTGATTGATTGAATGATTAATTAAAAGGTATTTTTTTCTAACTTTCAAAGCCTTGTCTGTATTCTTTTATTCTTTTAAAAATGTAATGCTATGGAGAGGGCCACTATATATATAACGATCGATTGTTGTCACCTCATCTATACCTGGGCACCGCCCAGCCAGAAAGAGGGTTTGGAGGAGTACAGGACAGGACAACAGGAATGTATAAACACAGCACTGTAAAAATGAACTATTACTGTTAATGGTCCATCTACATAGTGAATGACATTACCATTGTCATTCATGCAGACATTAGTGTTCAAACACCAGTAATTACTAAAATAATTAGTATTACTTTGCAAATGCATGCATGTTATAGGCCAGTGATTTCATGTCAATGCCCCAAGGCACAGCACTTTTTTGAGCATTGACCCCAGTAGAAGGTCTGCTGCTGTGAATTTCGGAGAGCTTAGCGGAGAGTGGGGTGTGGTAGAGGACATCTCCCTGAACGCGTGGGTATGTCCAGATAGTTGCCTCGCGGAGCCGTCTTTTGTCCAGTGTCCATTCTGGTTCCGGAAACGGTACTTTTGTGAGCATTGACCCCAGTAGAAGGTCTGCTGCTGTGAATTTCACACCTCTCCCGCTTAGCGGAGAGTGGGGTGTGGTAGAGGACATCTCCCCGAACGCGTGGGTATGTCCAGATAGTTGCCTCGCGGAGCCGTCTTTTGTCCAGTGTCCATTCTGGGTCCGGAAACGGTACTTTTTTGAGCATTAACCCCAGTAGAAGGTCTGCTGCTGTGAATTTTACACGTCTCCCGCTTAGCGGAGAGTGGGGTGTGGTAGAGGACATCTCCCCGAACGCGTGGGTATGTCCAGATAGTTGCCTCGCAGAGCCGTCTTTTGTCCAGTGTCCATTCTGGGTCCGGAAACGGTACTTTTGTGAGCATTGACCCCAGTAGAAGGGCTGCTGCTGTGAATTTTACACCTCTCCCGCTTAGCGGAGAGTGGGGTGTGGTAGAGGACATCTCCCGAACGCGTGGGTATGTCCAGATAGTTGCCTCGCGGTGCAGTCTTTTGTCCAGTGTCCATTCTGGGTCCGGAAACGGTACTTTTTTGAGCATTGACCCCAGTAGAAGGTCTGCTGCTGTGAATTTTACACCTCTCCCGCTTAGCGGAGAGTGGGGTGTGGTAGAGGACATCTCCCCGAACGCGTGGGTATGTCCAGATAGTTGCCTCGCGGAGCCGTCTTTTGTCCAGTGTCCATTCTGGGTCCGGAAACGGTACTTTTGTGAGCGTTGACCTCAGTAGAAGGTCTGCTGCTGTGAATTTTACACCTCTCCCGCTTAGCGGAGAGTGGGGTGTGGTAGAGGACATCTCCCCGAACGCGTGGGTATGTCCAGATAGTTGCCTCGCGGAGCCGTCTTTTGTCCAGTGTCCACTTTATAAAGTCCATGCACTCCAGTGAATAGCATTTATCCATTTAGATAACTTTATTATTATTATTATTTAATTACTTATTTTTAAACAGAAACATAATGTGTGTCTTATAGCATCATTTAAATGCTTAATTTGTAGTTTTAATGTGCAAATTAAACTTTTTTTCAATACTCTAGAGGGTACTCTTATTTTGAAGAGATCGTCTACCGGAAGTCTTAAATTAGCTCACTAGATTAGCTCACTAGACATAGACAGTGCCCATCTTGTGACAAAGTAGAGGTACTACTACACAGGTTTCATCATCAATCACTGTCTGTGCAGTTATCTCAACAAATAACATTCTAGATGTGTTTATTTCCCAGACGAGTAATATTGACGTTACGCTGGTCCTCTTCAGGTCAGTGACAGTCCCTATCATCAAGACAAAAAAGATCTTCCCTATGGAGGGCAGCATACGCTTCTGAGACGTACAACAGCCTTCCGGGAATTTAAAAAGACAAAAAAGAAGGTAACAACAGCTACGCTAATAGCTATCTAGCTAAGCTAACTGCTATCCTGCTGGTATCCAGTGAGTCTTTTAATTTAAGAAACCATTCACTCAACCTCGCATAAAATGTCTCTTACTGTCCGGTGATCACGGATGTGCTTCAACGCTACACTAGCAACAATTAAAGTTTGTTTACATTTTCTTCCCTGCAGCTGACGCTTAGCTAGCATGATGCTATAGTATAGCCTAGCCTACTACATTTAAGCATTTTCCACCGGAAATCATAGTAAGAAAATAATGAACACTGGCGAACAAACGTCAGGATAAATAGAGAACAATTTAGTGCTTAAATGAAAAGTTTCATATAAACTAGATTACCAACATAAAACCTAGCGTCTGTCTACTCTAAACAACATGCTATCGAAATTGTATGCATTAAAGATGGAGTGCCGCGTTTTTTCCCCACCATAAAACATGATCACCAGGTATGATTATATAAGGACTATTTCAAAATATTGTACAGTATTTGTTAAAATGTCGTTTTTATGTGGAAATGCCCACCAGTTCATTAAGTTTGCCTGGTGGGTCCGTGGGTGGTGATCCACCAAACTGAAGCCACAGCTGTTGTTTTATGGTAAAGGGGGAGGGGAATCAGGGGATGATATTTTCATTGGCACGTTTGACTGTCAAGGTTTCAGCCTCCAGGAAGAAACCCTAAATACAAAAGGAAGACATCATTGCACATAACAACCACACCACACCAAGGGGTCTAATGAAGTACTGTCACCTCATAAACACATGAAAAAATGTTACGGCATTACATCTTTAAGATGCTTTTTACAGATGACTGCTCTAATAACATTAAAATCTCTTCTCTTAAAGTTTAGAAAATTAATTTAAGAGATCATGCACCACCAAACAATAAAAGTAGGCTACATTAAAATAGTAAAGCTTGTATGTTCTTATAGGAAAGACTTGGTGCGACTCACAGGTTTGTGAGTGACCTGTGTGACCTCCCATTTCTTGGATAGTAGGGATTTGTGTTTGTAGACCCAGGGTCTAAATCAGGGCTGGACAATGGACACCCTTTTTAGGCTTGTGATCTACTTTGCCTTTTACATTGACAGTGAACGTATCCACGACTGACTAATCAGAATGATGCAAACAGAATAAGTCAATCATTTAACATTAATTTAAAAAAGCATGACGTATTCAGTGGGGCAGATAGACTCACAGATTATTTTCTTAATTCTCTTTAGGTCTCCATTAACCATGGACCAACGTCACAGACCCCAGTATCCAAACTCCGGCCAGCAGTCAATTTACAAAAGACATACAGACTCTGAAAGAAGCCAACATGAAAATAAACGCTTGAGGCCAAACCACCCTTCTCCTGCACCTTCCACATCATCATCGCCAACTTTGAGCACCAAAAAGGAGCTCTATGAACGAGACTTTCCTGTTTACAAACAGCCTGTTGAAGTCGGGAGTTTCTCCTTGGACTCTGAACGCAGATTTTTCAATGATGCAAGGAAACTAAGGTACTATGTTGAACCGCAAAGGAGTCCTAATTTTGACCTTCGAGATGGCTACAAGGACCGATTTATAAAACGTGATGATGGGATAAAGGAGAAGCTGGACCACATGTTGCGGTGGATCCAAGCTAACAGGTCCAAGCTTCAGTCAAAGCAGCCTACATCCTCATCCTCATGGTAAGCATTCACCACATAACCTGGTGTCCATATTTTGAGGCAAATCAATTTCTTAAAAAAAATAAAAAAAATACAGGATTGCTTCAACAAGGTTGATCAACAAGGTCGCAACGTGCCACGATGAAATGTGTTTTGAGCTTATAGATAGGCAAATTTGTGTCATATAAAGAAGTTGATAGTGCTTAAGCCGCTAAAATGTTGTGTAAGATATTTGACATAGTAATATGTATACATTTTGTTATTATAGCCTGAATTATCTGTAGGCCTACAGAAAAACCCACATAAAGTAGACTAGGTGGAACTGTGTTGTCTGCTGAGCGTGTTCTTTTATTAACCTCTACTCCTCCCAGTACATTAGGGGTTGACTTTGTGACATGGCGTGGCCACCTGACCAAAGTGCTGACCACACCCTATGAAACACGGGAGGGCTGGCTGCTGGCAGTCACAAGGTTCGGGGGCACCCTGTACATTAGTGAGGTGGAGACCGAGGCTGCACGCAGGGAAAGGGATAATCGCACGGAGAAACATGAGGAGATGATGTACTGGGGATACAAGTTTGAGCAGTACACATGTGCAGGTAGGTAACCGTATACAAATGATCTGTTGTATACTGTGTGCTTCTGTGATGATACTATGATTCTAGGTTATATTAGTTGTTCAGTTGTTCTGTCAGCTGATGAGAAAGTTGGAGAAAACACACCCAAAGCACATAATCAGATGACCTGATGGTATGGTAATACTAACTGACCTTTGCCCATTTGTAGATGACAGCCACAGTTTCCCGGAGCCAGGCGGGGTGGTAAACACCAACGAAGCCTTTTGCACTGTGGTCCAGACCCGATTAGCAGATCACAGACTGTTGTTTTCTGGTGAGGTGGACTGTCGCGACAAAGACCCCAAAGCTCCAGCTCCTCCTGCCTGCTACATTGAGCTGAAGACCTCGGCAGAGATCTCTACTCCCAAACAGCGCAGTAACTTCCACAGGTATTAAACTTGTTGTATTCCACAGGTGTATTATACATTGTTTTTATTATACAGTATATTATATTGTACTGTATGTGCAGTGAAATATTTCCGCACAACATTTCACTGCACATTTAATTTTTTGGAGCCACAAGTAATCTCTAGATCTACGATTGTAGATCAATGATTGTATTTCATATTAGTAGTTTAATTAAATATACACCTTAGTTTATCCACAGAGGCTAAGTATGTTATTTAAATACCGTCCGCATGTTGTTTAGACAGATGCTAGGTTTGAAGTTTACTATCACACTTAATTAGAAGACCACAATGGGAATAAGCTTCACTGTAGGTCTTTATTTGATCCTCTGTGTATGTATGCGTTATGTTATGGAAGTGCTTCCATTTTTTGAGTGGTGCAACCACTCCTTTACTCCCTGCTTGGGTATGAGCACGAAAATAGCATGGTTGTTTTTCACCACCTGTGCACAAACTAACACACACACAAACACACACGCACACGCACATATTAACTGTATATGATTTCGGGTGTGCCAGTACAGTGCAGTGACAGTACAGTACAGTAGAGGGACCCCCACATGGTAACTGTCATTTCTCAACCGTTTCGGACGTGGGGTGGCTTGCCGGAATCGTCTGGAACTTCCGGGGACCCCCACACGGAGTTGCACCACTCACTTCACATGGGTGTGATTTTGTTTTGTAAGCACCAAAGCGGTCTCATGTGCAGACATGTAGTGTGAAAAAAGCTGAATACAATCCAACCCTTGTTGCCCGCTTGTGCGTGCACAAACAAGCACCGGAGCATGCGCGCATCAATTTCACGGGACCGTGCCCACTTGCGTCAATCGCCTGCCTCTCATTGAAAATTAATTACCAAGACGCGTCAGTCGCTTCACGCCTGAAAAGACATTAAGACACTCTAGAAAAGAGCACCTGCTATTTATCTTTATCCTCCATCAAGGGCTTGATCCCATGATGGAGGTATAGCTGTACCTGCTATATATCTAAAATTGTATTTGACAATTTAATCCTTTGTGCTCTGAATGTGTTATTATTATTTTGGTGTCTTTGTGATTCACAGGTTTAAACTGCTTAAGTGGTGGGCCCAGTCCTTCCTCCCCGGAGTACCTCGTGTTGTAGCCGGATTCCGGGATCATGATGGAGTAGTTGTGGCACTTGAGACGTTTCACATTTCCAAAATATCCCATCTTATCAAGGTACGGTACAAGAATTTCAACAAATGCCACACCAAAAGCTTAAGGTTATTGGGAAAGTATCTTCCCGTTACAGAGAATTAACAAACGTTTAACACACAGTCTGTTATGATACATGTTAGTTATTATGAGTAAACCTGTGATATTAACAGACATTAGTTTATAAATGAACTGTGGTCCATCTTATTTTTTAGAATGAGAACAACTGCTGGAGGCCAACAGTATGTATGAACTTCTGCTGCGATTTCCTGTCTTTCGTGAAGAGTGTGGTCAGGGAAGATAATCCCAGGTAATGACAGTAAATGTAATACTGTAATACAATAATAAAACTGCCAGATTTACTAATTAATGGTGGCAGTGGCTCAGGGGTAGAGTGACCGGATAGGAACCGCAAGGTTCCCAGTTCGAACCCAGGCTCCCCAGAGTTAAGGCCCCCACACACTGAGCGCGTTTTTCGGATTTTTAACGGCGTTTCTCCATCGGTTTTCCGAAAAACGCGTCCAGTGTGCAACCACCTTTAGTGTCGAAGTTTCCTTGAGCAAGACTCTGAACCCCTAATTGCTCCTGATGTGCAGGTTGGTGCCTTGCATGGTTTCCTCCGCCACCGGTGTGTGTAAATGGGTGAATGTAATGCACAATCTATGTAAATCGCCTTGGATAAAGGCGCTATATAAATGCACCATTTACCAATGGATTTTATTGTAAAATGCAACTTGGTCAAATATGCTGAACATATAATGTTCTCCTTTGCCGGTCTATTCCCTACAGTGTTGTGTACCTGTTTTCTTGGGAGCCGCATAGAGATGTGACCTACTCAGTCCACAGACACTCCCAGTACTCTTTCCTTCCACACTGGTTTGTAGAGGCCATGAGCAGCACCAACAGTCAAGACTCAAATCATCAATAACCTGTCTTGTCATATGGGGCTCTACCTAGTACTATACCACTTCAACTTGATGTGTCTAAAATAGCCGATCTCCAAGTTCATAACACATCTGTAGATCTGCTTTTTCCACAAAAACAAATTCCTGTCTCAAAGGTTTTGTCATTCTGTGCAGCCATTTTTGCATACATTTGATAACGGACAGGCACAAACAAGCATGAATTTATCTGGTTGTGTCAGGTTTGGATGATTTTCATGCTATTGACCATCCCCAAAAATTATGCATATTTTAAGGTTCAACATTTTAAATAGAATAATGCTCCTGCATATCTCATGTTTGTAAACTCAACTTGTTTTTTTGTATATATCTTTTCAGTTGTACCTTTTAGTTGGGTACTATGTACAGTAAATACATGTTTTTTGGAATTGAACCTTGTCCTAGACTATTTCAAGGGCTAGGCGATAAAATGAGAACCCCTTTTGGTGTTTAAAGCATTATGTTACTTTAGCTATTGAAAAATAGCAGATCTACAAGCTCATAAGGGGGGGGGGGGGGGGGGGGGGGCACTGGAACAACATTTTCAGATGGGTGTCTGTGGCCAAATACAGATAATTCTGGGGGTCTTTCACATGAAAAAAGGTTGAGCACCACTGACAAACATTTTACCCCAAGGTTTAATTTAATTAATTAGAACGCCTTTGATTTGCATATCTTTGTAAAAGCCTATAGTAAGTCCAGAATAATGATCATTTGTTTTATTACCAATTGGTTCCAGTTTACAACAAGCTAACCAACTAAAATAACAAAGTGCCGTAAATTATGAAGAAAATAACTTCAGTTTCAGTCACCAAAGTATTACAATATATTATGCAATGTCAATTGTTACATAAGAGTTGCATGAGGTATTGAAAAGAAAGACATGACTTGCAGTACACACAACACATCGTATAATTAACCAATAGGGTGTAAACTCACAGTATCATTAGCACTTCATAAATTACAATTATATGAATGATTCTCACAATCTTAAAGATACTCCCCTAGTTAACAATCAAAGGAAAGATGGAAGAGCTTAATGAAGAATACTTATCAGTACACGGTCATACTGATCAAAGAGGTATAGTCAGTGGCAGAGATTAAATATTACACAGATTAAACATTAAATGGCTTCAAAGAAGTAGCGGCATTTCATTTTGTTTATGAAATACTTGCAAAGTAGAATAGTGTGCATGAACCTGTTTATCCACTTAAACCATAGCCCAAAGTCCCCCAGGGGTCTATGACCCTGCTCCTTTTTCCCTCTACACCAAATCTTTGCCAAAAAGCTCACAACCCATGATGCATTGTTTGCTTTTTTTCTTTGCTTAATGTTCGTCCTATAATGCAATCAGGGTGGATGTAGTTAAAATCATGAAGGCTGCTGTTTATAATTGGTACAAGGTGGCAATTCTTACAGTGCATGCAGAAGCAGTCATTTCAATTTAGAGTGTGTAAGTGTAAAAAGTGTAAAGAGTAAAGTGTAAAAAAGAATGCCCCTGTCGGGGACTGTCCTTAAGTCAGACCTCCCGTTAGTTACCTGTGCTGCGGGTTACAAATCACCCGTGGCTTCCTGTGAGGTTAGGTTTTGGGATAGTGTTAATTAATAATGGTCGGACTAACGGGAGGTCGAACTAATGCTACCGCCCCTGTCAACCCCCCCTACCCCTCCCTTAAATTCTCCAAGTATATTTAAATCTACATTTTGTCATTTAGAATATATAAAAAAAAATGTTCAAATCAAAATGTACATTCATTAATCAGAATTTTCACATTTGTGCAATCAAACTTTTTTGGAAACAGACCAAGAAGAATATGCTACAGCCCTTTAGGCACACAGTATGTCATCAAAAGAAAACTAGTACTTCTTTGCCTGCAACTGTTATAATATATCTAACTTGCACGTAACACTGACTGCTTTTGTAAACAGAAAATGACCTGGCGTATATGTTAAGAGGTTACAGTACTCTGATGTACTGTATATATGAGCTGCAAACGTAAGACATTTGATCAAAGTTGTAGTGGCTTCATTATATCAAGGCAATGTCCTAAACTGTCTTGCTGCAAGGAAATTAGGAAAATAGGACTCCACTGGTCATTCATTGCATGAAACCTAAGTTGCACCAGAAAAACACATGGTAATTCGTCCAATATAATGGGCTGATCAACCAACTACGGTACCTTCAAAGTTTAGATCAGCGGTTCTCAAAGTGGGGTCCAAGAACCCTCAGGGTTCTTCAGGGGGTTCTACACTCTCAGATTGCATGGGTCCTTGAAATTAAACAGTTTGAGAACCACTGTTTTAGATGAAACAGTACATAATCTCAAATCTATGATTTGCCTTAGGCACCAATCTTCAATATTACAGCTGAGGAATCATTTACAAGCTCCCACACAATGAGATGGTTTCTATGCTAAATGTTGACAGCGGTCCTAAAGCACAGTCCAGTACCGTAGAAGAGGTCTTGCAATTCAAGCATTTTGTATTAATTGCACTTATCTGAATTTATCTGTCAAAGTAGCCCTACTGAATTAGAAGAACCACAAACAACCAAGGAAAGAGAATAAGATACTCACCAGTTTGAGGACAAATGTTATCTACTTAGGCACTGGGAGAGGTTAATATTAGTGTCAAACCATTCCACCTTTGGTTATGGTTAACAGCCCACCTTTGGTTATGGAATATATGAGCAGTCACCAATCCCAATTTTCAATAACCACTGCTTTAACCACTTAAACCCTATATGAGTATGACGAATAGCAAAAATAGCCAATCGTCAAGCTTGTACTGCAACTACAAATTGTAAAAAAGAATTAACACAGCAGGGTTAATGTGGTTAAAACAAATTTGTAAAATTACATGTCGAGCCATGTTGGACATGTTTTACACTGTAAACCCTGTAGCTACGCAGACTCAGTGGCCCCTTTTCCACTGTGGTTGAACTGGTTCCGTTCAGATCCCTAAAAGTTGGTTCGGAACTGGAATAAAAAAAATTGTCTTGCCCTGATGTGGGAACCAAAGTGGGTGTGTCACTATTCAAGTTGGAAGATGCAGAACTGTAGCCTGGTCCCAGCCCTGAATTGCTAGCCACGCCCATTAAAATGGACATGGATATAAACCATCATAAAAATTAAATAAAGAACAGAATCGGTTCTTTTGGTGGAAAAGGGGCCAGAGATGAGGCCTCACAGTTCTCTGGGCCAAGGCTGTGCTCAGTATAACTACTGTACAACTGCACGTTTGAGGTAAAATTATGTAAGGAGTGCAGTGATCTCACTGCTTCAATTTCTTGTTGAGGCCCATGAGCTTGAACGTGGCTGCAGTGATCTTCTCATAGATCACAAACATGAGGGCAGCTGTCAGTACCGTCTGTAACAGCTTCGCTTCCAGGCCTTTGTATAAGCCGAAAAAACCATGCCTCCTGTCATAGAGAGAGAAAAGAAATGGATAAGCAATATAACACACCCAGAGCCCAATGTGTGTTGAGTTTTACTATTAGTATAGTTTAAAAAAACATTTGAATGCAGGTCTGAACCTTTTGCAAATTATGTTCACAAATGTGTAAAGCAATACAACAAGAGACATCCTAATTGTAGGATATACGTAGGCCTATATTTATTTAAACACATTTTGAGGTAGGCTATATAGAAGGGGCATTCAATGCTCCATTACCACATGGATTGCTCATTTCAGCTTGAGCAACATTTTGATTTAGAATCAGTTAAAGTGATGTCGAGCGACTCCAGTCCAATTTATATTTTGAATACATGTTTCAATGTGGAATATTTGTTCACAGCCCTAGTAGTTACAGTACATGACTCACTTGATTCTGTCCATCAACAGGTCGATGACATTGCGCAGGCTTGCTAATGCTCCACCTTTGCCATCACCTTTGTACTGGCCAAACTAGTGAGAGAGCAGATACAGATTCATTTATAGCCTGGACATACAAAGGTTTACTCCTGACGGGCTCAGATGCAATTTCCCATATTATTGAGAACACCAACACGTTTCATCAGATTTAATCTGCTCTGAGACAGGCTGTTGCTGAAACATTTCTTTTATCTCATGTTTAAATGTTGATCAGATTGTACTTGTAGGTGCGGGAAGGATGCACTTCAAATATTCACCCTTAAGACGGCCTGAACAGTCTGAAGTGGATATGTTGCTGTGGTAGCAACGGCCTTAGCAATAGCTCCAATAAGAAAGATCTCTGCTGAGGATATCTGTGGGAAAGACAAATGACATAATGACAATGACACGGTGTAAGCTTGTAGATCTGCTATTATCGCTGTAAGACCCAAATATAAATAATGCTTAAGATCACATAAGCCCTATATAATTTATTTAATATAAATATAAATATCTAATTCTAGCCAATCTAGAAGCTCTGTTATGATAAAAAAAAAAGTCAGAAATATTTGGAAATCGTCTCCACCCCATCAGCTCACCTTCCTCCCACTATTACCAGCCCTCCTCTTCATGGCCTCGTAGAACATGAACTGTACAGCCGGGTTGAACACCAGCACCAGAGAGGGCAGGGTGCCATTCCACAGGGTGCCCAAACCCTCCTTGTCTATGATCTGGGAGAAGGCATCTGAAGGGACATTCACACATGACATGGTTCGACAACAGCATGTTCTTCAAAAAGGAGCTTTTGAATTCTGACACAAACACACATACTTGCATACCGAATATGCCCTTGTAATGCGTCTGCTGGAGGTCTTCATTTCTGAACTTCGCCCCCTGCAGCTTCAGCCGAGTATTGACAACCCACATTGGGGTGGTCAGGATCACGTTCACTGCGCCTGAATTGAGAATAATATTAATTTAAAAAAAAGAGTAATATCATAAACTTTACTTATCCACAACAGCAACATGTGAGCTTATAGATCGCCCTATATTTTGAAACATGCCTAAAATGTCATGTCTAAAATATGGACACCAGGTTGAAAGCCAATAAAGTGCTACATACCTGCTATGACGCCCATGAGCAGGTCTTTGCTTGGTCGGGACTTGCCCTGGCCAGACAATACCAATTTCTTCAGTGTGTTGAAGGTGTAGAAGTAGACAAAGTTGGAGCAGCAAAGACTGGAAATAACTGGGAACCAGCCCCTGTATAGTGCCACACTGGCAGGGGGAAGAAAAGAGTATAATTTGAATGACTCAGCTCAGAAGCCAATTTAATGGCACAAAGCCTGTATCCCGTATTGAAATATTAATATGCGGCATTGAATTTGTTGATTGTATATGATCAAGTCAGTGGTGATTTGTGCTTTCATTGGAGCAACAGCAATTCCAAACCCAGGGCAAACTAAGCTATACAACAGCAGTGCAAACCAAGGGCATAACCTTGACAATAAAAACAACCCAGCTGGTTATAGGATAGTATGACAACACCACTTACAGGCCTTCTTCCTTTGCTATCTCAGACAAGATAACTGGGGTAGATTTAGATTTGCGATTCTCATCCACTGAAAGAAAAGATATATGTATCACTGACAAGACGGAAGATGTACCATCTTTAAAAAAAAAGAGTGATACAAATTACAAAGTTGCCCAGAGAATAGTTCAATGACCATGGTATTGTTGTAGCATACACAGGAAACTCTGGGACCCTAGTTTAGAGTTCAAAGTCATTTTCAGTCAGCTCTGTCCATTCTGATAATAAGACAAGAGTCCAACTCACCCTGGAGTCGGATCCTGGCTGTATCCAAAGGAAAGAAGACGCTCATTGCAGTCACACTGCCCTATTAGGGACCAATGCATTGTGTTAAAGTAACATGCACATAACATGCATGTTGCTTGTATGCTTTATGTTTCGCATGCCAAATCAGCCACAGCACACACGATTAAAATGTAACGGTAGGGGTAAGTGATATTTTTTGGTAAAACATATATATATTTATTTCCTTTTAAGGTTAAATCACTATATTCTGATAGTAATCATTGCTATAGACTGTTTGTTCAGCTCTTTAATAAACATAAAATACATTTTCAGGTATGTGACAAAATGTCAGCCAATCAGGAGAGAGTAGCTATTCATGAGCTTACAGTTTTACAGTGTTCCAGTTACAAATGTGTCTGCTCATTTCTTTGTGCCATCACTTAAGTTACAATTCCACCTGTTTACTGTATCCTGGCTGCGTTCTCTGTCCTGATTGGATGAAATTGGTATCCCAGACCAGTTTCAGTTTCTGAAAATGCACTTTCTGTTTAATAAAAAGCTGGAGAGAACAAACTGTACTGAACAAACAAGTCTATAGCAATGAGTACCATCACAACATAGAGCTTTTTAACAATTATTTTAACCAACGAAAATAATTTACACTACCTTTAACTTTAAGCTGCTGATATGATATTACATTAGTGAATTGTTTTGCCTACCACTGCTCCAGCCACAGCATGGACCAGAGTCTCATAGGACAGAAGGCCCACAGCCAAGCCACCGTTGTCAGACATCTCTGCTGCTGCACCTTCTCCACCACGGAAGACCAAACTATGCGAAACCAAGAAGACCCAACTAGTGTTCCAACTTCGAGGGCAGGGCGGTCACTCCGGGCAGGCTGGTCTGGGAATGTCAAACGGCTGTCCCTGTCATTTCATGGTGTTATCGACAAGAAAGCACGTTGTTATGTTAATAGTGCAGTCATAAACTGAAAGCAACACAACCCGGCTTACATTTCCTTCCTGAGTCTTACCGTATTTCTGGTTCGCGTGTTTATGGTTCCCACTGCCTGCCCGCCCTCAGATAAAAGGCGACATCACCACCTACTGCAAGGGAGTACATTTCAGTGCTGGTGTGAAAGGAAATAAAAAATAAATAAATAAAAAGTTCGTGGATCGAGGCTTCAGTCAGTCAGAGAGGTGATGATGGCTGATGATGACTGTCTGGGAAGAGAACAGCAAAACGCCCAAACAGACAGCAATGTGTTTTATTAATGTCATAAATTAATGTTTACTGTTTAGGCTGCATATTGATTTGTTTACTAAATGTGTGTTATTGTTCAATGTTCTGTTTTAATACGCACATGTCCAGGAACTGCAGACTGACAAATGAATTAAACAAATTAACAAAATGCGATTTCAAATCGATTGACAAGCTAAGACTTTACCACAAAAGTTGGTCGATCGACATGAAAAAGATGAGATGTGTCATGATGTGGCGGTGGCTGTCATGGCCTGGATTTGGACTTTGATTATTTTTTATGGCGACGTGCTATGTTGACGCCCAGAGCTCATTTGGGTCTCCAGTCTCCACTGAGTGCGCAACTTATGCGAGTATTGGGTGAGGGGAAGATAAATGCCCTATTTCTTTTAGCTGCCGTGTGTAAACGTCATATCCATTTTATTTGTTTTATTTATAGTTTATTATTTGCCAAATCTTCAGTATGTCTAGATACCATAAAGCAGCTATTGATGGTTACTTAGACCTCTTGAAAGAGGCCACCAGAAACGACCTGAACGCTCGGGATGAGGATGGGATGACACCAACTTTATTGGCTGCTTTCCACGGACATGTCGATGCTCTTCAGCTGATCAGTAGTAGAGGGTGAGTACTAGACTTTATATTAACATCTAGCCTTGGACTATAGCCTTGTGTCGATTTGATTGTCAATTGTAGAAGAGATAGGCTTAATACAAATGTGAGATGTGACACTGTGACATGTCAGAATATATATATATATATTTTTTTCTTCTTTCCTTTCATCTGCAAACTGTTAATAAATACTTCAATCAATCAATCAATCAATCCCTGTGCTAGGCCATAGGCACGTTAATCCATGCAAAAACAGAGGTCTACATAATCTATGAAAATTCAAATGCATGTTTAGCAATTTATAGTGTAAGAAATGTAATGGCCTCCCAATTAGGCTCCCAATAAGACACACACACATAAGACACACACACACACACACACACACACACACACACACACACACACACACACACACACACAGTATAATATAGTTGATCAAGGAGCAAAGGTTGGCTTTATAGTTTATTGGCATGCTATCTTGATCCTTGTGTCTTCAATATTGTAAATTGGTCATAGTAGCCTGCCCAACTTCTGTCCAAACTTGCTGCTGTTATGTATGGTCCTGTTTAGACAGCCAAATGCAGCCAAAGCAATTCTGTAAAACAATAGAGCTTTTATCCCGCCCTACCCCCACCGACCCTCTCTCCCTCAATATGACCAGCTATAGCACAGCATTTGCAAGTGAGATTAGAACCATCTCAGAGGTTCAGTAAAGATGAAACTTTTAGAAATGTAATTGGAACAATTTCATTTATATCTTCTTATCCGTGCCCATCAAAATACTCTCTCTCCGATTAAGGATTACCAGCATGGCACAATAGCTTGCAAATTGCGTTTTAACGGTTTTATGACATGCAGTTGCTGTGTTACTGCAATCAAGACATTTATTGCCATGCATGATGAGGGAACATGGGAGGACTTTAATTCTTAATAGCTTACCAATTAACCACAGAAATGGTTGCTGTTTCATGTGTGTAGTTTCAGTATTTAGGAAATGTAGTTAATTTGTTACACATTAATGATGCTTTACGTAATTCCATTGTTATTATTGCTTTCCTGTGTCATGAAAACCCACTTTAACCTCTGTTAATACACTACACTAAATGTACCATAAAAATAATACTAAATTGTCAAAACTAAATGTTTTGTGTCACACAGAGGGGACCCAGACAAGAGCGACATATGGGGAAACACGCCATTGCACCATGCTGCCACTAATGGCCACATGCACATCCTCAGCTTCCTCGTTAATTTTGGTGCCAACCTCTTTGCCTTAGACAATGAATTCCACACAGCTATGGACGTTGCAGCATCACGTGACCGCATGGACTGTGTGCGCTACCTGGATGCTGCAGCCTCACAGCAGACAATTCAGAACGCCAAGAAGGTTGCCAATGCGAAGCGTGAGGCCACCAAAGAGGCAGAGAAACGCGTGAACATGTGCGAGAAGGTCAAGAAGAGACACCAGAGCAAGATGGATAAAATGTACCGCGGAACAGGCGATGATGGGTCTGTTTCAGAGGCCAGCATGGCATCTTCACTCTCTGTCCGTGGTGTCAATGAGCAGTTTTCCAAGATTATCGCTTCAGACAAATCTGGCTCCCTCACTGCCAGATTTAAGGGCACACTGCAGAATAAATTTGGCAAGAAGAATAAAGGTACAATGTTGAGACCAGGGGGAGATGGGAACGTCATTTTCCTTAAGCAAGAGAATGGAACACAAGGTGAACCAGAGTTTGTGGACGTCTTCAGTGAGCAGGATGAGCATGAGTCCAATGAGAGTGGGGTGCGGAGGACAGCAGGGGACGATGATGACCCTGGCCAAACCACACAGTCTATCTTCAATCGACCCGGTCTTGGAGGTCTGGTCTTCATGAACACGCTGGGTCTGGAGTCTGATGACATACCCAGTGGTGCCAATGAAAACCTTGGCTACCTTGTGCAGAACGAGTTGTATGACACTCATGGAGATGACACAGAGTTTCAAGATGACAGTGATGCTGTACTGCCTTGGAACCAAGAAGACCTGGGATTTGATGACGAGGATTATGAAGACACCTCTCCTTTGGAGACCTTCCTGTCTGCAATTTCCTTGCCTGAATTTGCCCTGGCTTTCAGCCGTGAGCAGCTGGATCTCGAAGCCCTCATGCTTTGCTCTGATGAAGACCTCAAAGGCATTCGCATCCAGCTGGGGCCCAGGAAGAAGATCCTGGAAGCTGCTAACCGCAGAAAGGATGCATTGCAGCGTCCTGGTCAAATGAAGGACACCAGCCTTTGATCAAACAAAATAGTGAGAGTCATTAGGATGAGTTGATAGTTCCCTGCAATATTTGAATATTTGAGTGAATTATACATCAAAAGTGCGCCATCCTCCAAGAGAATATCTATCTATCTATCTATCTATCTATCTATCTATCTATCTATCTATCTATCTATCTATCTATCTATCTATCTATCTATCTATCTATCTATCTATCTATCTATCTATCTATCTATCTATCTATCCATCCATCCATCCATCCATCCATCCATCCATCCATCCATCCATCCATCCATCCATCCATCCATCCATCCATCCATCCATCCATCCATCCATCCATCCATCCATCCATCCTTCCTTCTTTCCTTCCTTCCTTCCTTCCTTCCTTTTATAAATGCATCATGTCTCTGTACGACACCCCCACAGGGAGTGCAGTGCCCGGTGTCAAGTCAGTCGGACCCACGGTTGTCCAGAACCGCCACAAAAGGCCTCTGCCCGGGCTCTGGACATGGGGCCCCTGCCCAGGGTCCATATATCGTTAGCCTCATAGGATAAATGCCTAAGTCATTTTTTGGCGAAATTGAGATTTCTGCATACAGGTGATCTCCTGGGGCTGCTGCATCGTTCTGGATCATCGCCTATGTCCTCAGCCAATCACAAAGCTCACAATCTTCAAAAATGATGATCTGCCTAAGTCACTTGTGTGATTTGAGCATTTTTACGTTGCCGCCTAACTCACTTTGTGTGACTTGGGCATTTTTACATTGCATACACAGCAAACAACAGTTACTCTAATAGACCCCCAGGTGTTTAGTATGGAGTTAACATTACTCTAACAGACCCCCAGGTGTTTAGTATGGAGTTAACATTACTCTAATAGACCCCCAGGTGTTTAGTATGGAGTTAACATTACTCTAATAGACCCCCAGGTGTTCTGTATGGAGTTAACATTACTCTAATAGACCCCAGGTGTTTAGTATGGAGTTAACATCACTCTAATAGACCCCCAGGTGTTTAGTATGTAGTTAACATTACTCTAACAGACCCCCAGGTGTTTAGTATGGAGTTAACATTACTCTAACAGACCCCCAGGTGGTTAGTATGGAGTTAACATCACTCTAATAGACCCCCAGGTGTTTAGTATGGAGTTAACATTACTCTAATAGACCCCCAGGTGTTTAGTATGGAGTTAACATTACTCTAATAGACCCCCAGGTGTTTAGTATGGAGTTAACATCACTCTAATAGACCCCCAGGTGTTTAGTATGGAGTTAACATCACTCTAATAGACCCCCAGGTGTTTAGTATGGAGTTAACATCACTCTAATAGACCCCCAGGTGTTCTGTATGGAGTTAACATTACTCTAACAGACCCCCAGGTGTTTAGTATGGAGTTAACATTACTCTAACAGACTCCCAGGTGTTTAGTATGGAGTTAACATTACTCTAATAGACCCCCAGGTGTTCTGTATGGAGTTAACATTACTCTAACAGACCCCCAGGTGTTTAGTATGGAGTTAACATCACTCTAATAGACCCCCAGGTGTTTAGTATGGAGTTAACATCACTCTAATAGACCCCCAGGTGTTCTGTATGGAGTTAACATTACTCTAACAGACCCCCAGGTGTTTAGTATGGAGTTAACATTACTCTAACAGACCCCCAGGTGTTTAGTATGGAGTTAACATCACTCTAATAGACCCCCAGGTGTTCTGTATGGAGTTAACATTACTCTAACAGACCCCAAGGTGTTTAGTATGGAGTTAACATTACTCTAATAGACCCCCAGGTGTTTAGTATGGAGTTAACATCACTCTAATAGACCCCCAGGTGTTCTGTATGGAGTTAACATTACTCTAACAGACCCCCAGGTGTTTAGTATGGAGTTAACATTACTCTAATAGACCCCCAGGTGTTTAGTATGGAGTTAACATCACTCTAATAGACCCCCAGGTGTTCTGTATGGAGTTAACATTACTCTAATAGACCCCCAGGTGTTCTGTATGGAGTTAACATTACTCTAACAGACCCCCAGGTGTTTAGTATGGAGTTAACATCACTCTAATATACCCCCAGGTGTTCTGTATGGAGTTAACATTACTCTAACAGACCCCCAGGTGTTTAGTATGGAGTTAACATCACTCTAATAGACCCCCAGGTGTTCTGTATGGAGTTAACATTACTCTAACAGACCCCCAGGTGTTTAGTATGGAGTTAACATTACTCTAATAGACCCCCAGGTGTTTAGTATGGAGTTAACATTACTCTAATAGACCCCCAGGTGTTTAGTATGGAGTTAACATCACTCTAATAGACCCCCAGGTGTTCTGTATGGAGTTAACATTACTCTAACAGACCCCCAGGTGTTTAGTATGGAGTTAACATTACTCTAATAGACCCCCAGGTGTTTAGTATGGAGTTAACATCACTCTAATAGACCCCCAGGTGTTCTGTATGGAGTTAACATTACTCTAACAGACCCCCAGGTGTTTAGTATGGAGTTAACATTACTCTAATAGACCCCCAAGTGTTTAGTATGGAGTTAACATCACTCTAATAGACCCCCAGGTGTTTAGTATGGAGTTAACATCACTCTAATAGACCCCCAGGTGTTTAGTATGGAGTTAACATCACTCTAATAGACCCCCAGGTGTTTAGTATGGAGTTAACATTACTCTAATAGACCCCCAGGTGTTTAGTATGGAGTTAACATTACTCTAATAGACCCCCAGGTGTTTAGTATGGTAACATCACTCTAATAGACCCCCAGGTGTTTAGTATGGAGTTAACATCACTCTAATAGACCCCCAGGTGTTTAGTATGGAGTTAACATCACTCTAATAGACCCCCAGGTGTTTAGTATGGAGTTAACATTACTCTAATAGACCCCCAGGTGTTTAGTATGGAGTTAACATCACTCTAATAGACCCCCAGGTGTTTAGTAGACATGTATTAAAAAATGCCTAAGTCACAGATTATTTTCTTGAAAATGGCCTAAGTCACTTTTTTTTGTTATGGAATGACTCTCATGTTTATCTTTTTGTAAAAAACATTTTGTTAACCCCTCAGGAAACCATTGTAAAAATCTGCATTAAAAACTCTTACATACTTGCGAGAAAATGTGTTTTTCCTTATTATCCGAAAATCATAAAAAATGACTTATGCATTTATCCTATGAGGCTAACGATATGGAGCTGGCCTGTTCTGACATCACAACACTCCATATTTGGGCATGCCTGACACAGAACTCTATAGGAATAAAGGGACACAGAGAGACAGATACAGAAATCTCCATAAAAGGGACACAGACAGATGGGTGGAACTCTGACACAGCATGGATCTCCAACTTCCATCGTTACTGACTCTGTGCTCTACAGCCGGGCACCGGCCTATAGTAGTTTTAATTAACCATGTATTTTTATGAAATATAGCCACACATATTGTCGTGCAGGCAAGATTGTATATGAATTGTATATGAAAAATATTCTGAGTGATTCTGTTGTGTTACTGAATGAGACTAAATTGGCTAAAATAGGTGTGAGTGTGACTTATATAAATGATTAACAGCATACATATAGTTACGTATGGGTTTCGCACACTGAAAGTATAGCAAACTAGAAAAAGTGCCCTTCTGGGCACAGGTCTCCACCAGGTTATCCACAGATCCGTGCAGTTAGAGGTAAAAACACTTTTCGGCCAGTTATAGCGCCACCTTGAGGCTGAGTTGAAATTGTTCATGTGGCATTTCGTCCTCGGCCTAGTGGGAATGTGCGTGCACAATTTCACGGAAATCACGCGATGTGTTCATGATTTGCAGCATTTTGTTTGAAACTGAGCACTCCTGTGAACTTTGGAAGCCAATCTTAACCAATCAGGATGGAGTCTGAGAAATCTGAAAGACCCGTTTCGTTGAATGGCTCTAGAGAGACTGTGTACTAATT